>NC_042616.1:461906905-462037548 GCF_901001135.1 Rhinatrema bivittatum
GACCCACTACTGCCTGCCCGCAAAAGGGGCTCCCTGCTCGTATGCGCTCATCGCTCTTGTCACGCAGAAAACGCCACCTTCTCTGGCCTGTTCCGCAAAGACTTGCGCAGGAAATCCCTGCAAACCGTCAAGAATGGCGGTGGGACGCCCCCCTGTGGCCGGCGGGGGACCGGCTGGACCGGCATCGGGGTGACCCACTACTGCCTGCACGCAAAAGGGGCTCCCTGCTCGGATGCCCTCATCGCTCTTGTCACGCAGAAAACGCCACCTTCTCTGGCCTTTTCCCCAAAGACTTGCGCAGGAAATCCCTGCAAACCGTCAAGAATGGCGGTGGGACGCCCCCCTGTGGCCGGCGGGGGACCGGCTGCCTCCGTAGGAACGGCATCGGGGTGACCCACTAATGCCTGCCCGCAAAAGGGGCTCCCTGCTCGGATGCCCTCATCGCTCTTGTCACGCAGAAAACGCCACCTTCTCTGGCCTTTTCCCCAAAGACTTGCGCAGGAAATCCCTGCAAACCGTCAAGAATGGCGGTGGGACGCCCCCCTGTGGCCGGCGGGGGACCGACTGCCTCCGTAGGAACGGCATCGGGGTGACCCACTAATGCATGCCCGCAAAAGGGGCTCCCTGCTCGGATGCGCTCATCGCTCTTGTCCCGCAGAAACTGTTACCTTCTCAGGCCTGTTCTGAAAAGCCTGTCGCCAGAAATCCCTGCAAACCGCACGAGGGCGGGTCATTGGAAACTAGGGACGGCAGGGCAGGGGCACCTCCTTAGGTTTTTACACGGGGATGCTGGACATCTATGGCGTATTCAGGGAAGAAGGTCTCTCCCCATGGAGGGCTCCATACAGGGACTTCACTGCGGCAAGACCGGCACCGGGGGAGATCCGCTCCTGCCTGCCCACAAAAGGGACTTTCTACTCAGGTGCACTGACCCACTCTTGTCCCGCAGAAAATGCCACCTTCTCTGGCCTTTTCCACAAAGACTTGCGCAGGAAATCCCTGCAAACCGTCAAGAATGGCGGTGGGACGCCCCCCTGTGGCCGGCGGGGGACCGGCTGGACCGGCATCGGGGTGACCCACTACTGCCTGCCCGCAAAAGGGGCTCCCTGCTCGGATGCCCTCATCGCTCTTGTCACGCAGAAAACGCCACCTTCTCTGGCCTTTTCCCCAAAGACTTGCGCAGGAAATCCCTGCAAACCGTCAAGAATGGCGGTGGGACCCCCCCCTGTGGCCGGCGGGGGACCGGCTGCCTCCGTAGGAACGGCATCGGGGTGACCCACTAATGCCTGCCCGCAAAAGGGGCTCCCTGCTCGGATGCCCTCATCGCTCTTGTCACGCAGAAAACGCCACCTTCTCTGGCCTTTTCCCCAAAGACTTGCGCAGGAAATCCCTGCAAACCGTCAAGAATGGCGGTGGGACCCCCCCCTGTGGCCGGCGGGGGACCGGCTGCCTCCGTAGGAACGGCATCGGGGTGACCCACTAATGCCTGCCCGCAAAAGGGGCTCCCTGCTCGGATGCCCTCATCGCTCTTGTCACGCAGAAAACGCCACCTTCTCTGGCCTTTTCCCCAAAGACTTGCGCAGGAAATCCCTGCAAACCGTCAAGAATGGCGGTGGGACCCCCCCTGTGGCCGGCGGGGGACCGGCTGCCTCCGTAGGAACGGCATCGGGGTGACCCACTAATGCCTGCCCGCAAAAGGGGCTCCCTGCTCGGATGCCCTCATCGCTCTTGTCACGCAGAAAACGCCACCTTCTCTGGCCTTTTCCCCAAAGACTTGCGCAGGAAATCCCTGCAAACCGTCAAGAATGGCGGTGGGACGCCCCCCTGTGGCCGGCGGGGGACCGCCTGGACCGGCATCGGGGTGACCCACTAATGCCTGCCCGCAAAAGGGGCTCCCTGCTCGGATGCCCTCATCGCTCTTGTCACGCAGAAAACGCCACCTTCTCTGGCCTTTTCCCCAAAGACTTGTGCAGGAAATCCCTGCAAACCGTCAAGAATGGCGGTGGGACGCCCCCCTGTGGCCGGCGGGGGACCGGCTGGACCGGCATCGGGGTGACCCACTAATGCCTGCCCGCAAAAGGGGCTCCCTGCTCGGATGCCCTCATCGCTCTTGTCACGCAGAAAACGCCACCTTCTCTGGCCTTTTCCCCAAAGACTTGCGCAGGAAATCCCTGCAAACCGTCAAGAATGGCGGTGGGACGCCCCCCTGTGGCCGGCGGGGGACCGGCTGGACCGGCATCGGGGTGACCCACTACTGCCTGCCCGCAAAAGGGGCTCCCTGCTCGGACGCCCTCATCGCTCTTGTCACGCAGAAAACGCCACCTTCTCTGGCCTTTTCCCCAAAGACTTGCGCAGGAAATCCCTGCAAACCGTCAAGAATGGCGGTGGGACGCCCCCCTGTGGCCGGCGGGGGACCGGCTGGACCGGCATCGGGGTGACCCACTACTGCCTGCCCGCAAAAGGGGCTCCCTGCTCGGACGCCCTCATCGCTCTTGTCACGCAGAAAACGCCACCTTCTCTGGCCTTTTCCCCAAAGACTTGCGCAGGAAATCCCTGCAAACCGTCAAGAATGGCGGTGGGACGCCCCCCTGTGGCCGGCGGGGGAGCGGCTGCCTCCGTAGGAACGGCATCGGGGTGACCCACTACTGCCTGCCCGCAAAAGGGGCTCCCTGCTCGGATGCCCTCATCGCTCTTGTCACGCAGAAAACGCCACCTTCTCTGGCCTTTTCCCCAAAGACTTGCGCAGGAAATCCCTGCAAACCGTCAAGAATGGCGGTGGGACCCCCCCCTGTGGCCGGCGGGGGACCGGCTGCCTCCGTAGGAACGGCATCGGGGTGACCCACTAATGCCTGCCCGCAAAAGGGGCTCCCTGCTCGGATGCCCTCATCGCTCTTGTCACGCAGAAAACGCCACCTTCTCTGGCCTTTTCCCCAAAGACTTGCGCAGGAAATCCCTGCAAACCGTCAAGAATGGCGGTGGGACCCCCCCTGTGGCCGGCGGGGGACCGGCTGCCTCCGTAGGAACGGCATCGGGGTGACCCACTAATGCCTGCCCGCAAAAGGGGCTCCCTGCTCGGATGCCCTCATCGCTCTTGTCACGCAGAAAACGCCACCTTCTCTGGCCTTTTCCCCAAAGACTTGCGTAGGAAATCCCTGCAAACCGTCAAGAATGGCGGTGGGACGCCCCCCTGTGGCCGGCGGGGGACCGGCTGGACCGGCATCGGGGTGACCCACTAATGCCTGCCCGCAAAAGGGGCTCCCTGCTCGGATGCCCTCATCGCTCTTGTCACGCAGAAAACGCCACCTTCTCTGGCCTTTTCCCCAAAGACTTGTGCAGGAAATCCCTGCAAACCGTCAAGAATGGCGGTGGGACGCCCCCCTGTGGCCGGCGGGGGACCGGCTGGACCGGCATCGGGGTGACCCACTAATGCCTGCCCGCAAAAGGGGCTCCCTGCTCGGATGCCCTCATCGCTCTTGTCACGCAGAAAACGCCACCTTCTCTGGCCTTTTCCCCAAAGACTTGCGCAGGAAATCCCTGCAAACCGTCAAGAATGGCGGTGGGACGCCCCCCTGTGGCCGGCGGGGGACCGGCTGCCTCCATAGGAACGGCATCGGGGTGACCCACTACTGCCTGCCCGCAAAAGGGGCTCCCTGCTCGGACGCCCTCATCGCTCTTGTCACGCAGAAAACGCCACCTTCTCTGGCCTTTTCCCCAAAGACTTGCGCAGGAAATCCCTGCAAACCGTCAAGAATAGCGGTGGGACGCCCCCCTGTGGCCGGCGGGGGACCGGCTGCCTCCGTAGGAACGGCATCGGGGTGACCCACTAATGCCTGCCCGCAAAAGGGGCTCCCTGCTCGGACGCCCTCATCGCTCTTGTCACGCAGAAAACGCCACCTTCTCTGGCCTTTTCCCCAAAGACTTGCGCAGGAAATCCCTGCAAACCGTCAAGAATGGCGGTGGGACCCCCCCTGTGGCCGGCGGGGGACCGGCTGGACCGGCATCGGGGTGACCCACTACTGCCTGCCCGCAAAAGGGGCTCCCTGCTCGGATGCCCTCATCGCTCTTGTCACGCAGAAAACGCTACCTTCTCAGCCCTGGTCTGAAAAGCCTGTCGTCAGAAATCCCTGCAAACCGCACGAGAATGGGTCATTGGAAACTCGGGACGGCAGGGTGGGGGCACCTCCTTAGGTTTTTACACGGGGCTGCTGGAACTATATGGCGTATTCGGGGAAGCAGGTCTCTCCTCATGGAGGGCTCCATACGTGTCGCCCCCCGGTGGCCATCGGACGGAATTTCTTTGGTATGTTTTTTATTTTTTTCTTCTTCAATATTTCTTTTATTAATTATGGGTAAATCTTAGGTTTTTATGTGCGTCTTATAGTCCGAAAACTACTGTAATATTGCTTTATTGTCCTAGCTTCTGTCCATCAAAATAAATTCTGATAATTACCTAGAAAAATAATGAATTATTTTTTACAACTTATTTTCTCCTGTTTTCATTCTTATCATAATAAACCCCGATACATTTCCGGTAAAAATAAAGAAGAATAAAAACTGAAAATGAAGGTACCCATGTATTTTATAACAGATGGCTGTGCTTGAGCCTGATTGCAGGCAAAAACTGTCTAATTATTAAGAATCAATGAGTCTTCAGTTTTCCTTGAAAAGTCACACATTCTCCTTCAAACTAGTCTTATACATCAATCATCACCCTTATATGGAAACTATATATATATATATATATATATATATATATATATATAAAATCATAATATTTGCCTTCAAGTAAAATTAAAACATTGCAATAAAAGGATTATCTTGTTCATATTTTTATATTGTAGATTGCTCCAAAAATTAAAGCACAGATGATGGAAGAAGGAGCCACAATGGTTAGCTATCAACCTCTTGGGGATAAAGTTAATTTTTTTAGAATGGTTTTATCTAACCCAGCTGCCAAGAAATCAGATGTTGACTTTCTCATTAAAGAAATTGAAAGGATTGGGAAGAATCTGTGATGTCTAAAGTTACTCAAGTTCTTATTGAAAATTGTCTGAAATGTTTACAGCCTGTTAAATTTCTGAAAATGTTCTTATGATAAGCTGAATATGTTGTTATTGGAAAAAATGGCATGGTAAAGTTAGCAGGTTCTATGCCAGTTGATTAAATAATTTTATAGAAAACTAAATATAAAGTATATATTTTAATGTTTCTACAAATGTATGTTATAATTTTCACTTAATCTGAAAAAGCTGGTAGAATGTGATAGAAATAACAAACTAATATATGTGATTTTCCTTATTAGTTTGTTATAATTTTCAGGCATTAGGCAGGATGTAATATTCATTTTACTCATTAAATTTGTAATCTTCTGTATCCATGAGGATATTGCATTTTAATACTTTCATTTTCCCTAGTGTATGCTGATCATATAAAGAATAGATTAAAAATTAACAAACACACCACAACTACCACCAATAACAAAAACGTTGCTTACACTATTTCTAACTTATTTGGTATCACTTCAAGCCCAATATGATCATTACCAACAGTTTAATGCACTATTCAAACCCATCATGAAAAAACTTGACTCAGACCCCAAAACAATGGACCATTACCACTCTATCTCCAATCTCCTCTTCTTATCCAAATTTATAGAAAAAGTTGTTTACTTCCAACTTTTAGATTTCTTGGCAGAGACCCAAACTCTTCACGCTTATCAATCAGTGTTCCGAAAAGGTCAGGGTCCAAAAAAACCCCCGGAAACCGATCCAATACTGCAGTAGCGACCAAGAAAAAAGGATCAGTGAACACCTGGAGTTCATGGACTTGATGGGAAATGATGCCAGCCTCTTTAGTTGGGCTCACACCTGTAAAACGTATGGCTTATGTTTCCTTTTCAGGTTATATAACATCAAGCCTTTGCAAAGATTTTCTTCAGGACTGACTCTGCTGTAGTTTGGATTGAACTGAACCTAAGGCCTAGTCTCCAGGCCTGTTTCTTTGCCCCAGCAGTACAAAGACAATGTTCACTCCAGAAAAAAAAATGGAAGAACTTCTATTTCCTTCCTAAAATGGTAGAGCAATTATAACAGAGCTGTGATTTCAGGGGTGATCATTCCTTCACAGGGATGAACCAGAAAACTCATGTTTCTGATATACCTCAAGGGTATTTTTGTAGCCCCCTACTAGGATGCAAGTAGGGAGTCTGATTAAATGGAATGTGTGTGAAGTAAGTTGTTATACTGCAAAAGAAGAAGTTCAGTTGACCTAAAGGAACCGCATATTCAGCATCCTCACTCACTAGCATACTAGGAGTAGAAGTGATGTTTGTGTTGTCTGTTGCAAGTCCCATATCCTGGAATCTGATGAGCAGATGCTAGAAATTGTAGAAATTGATATGTAACTCCACCCCAGTGTGTCTCTTCTGGTGGGTGGGAACACAAACTTATTTGTTACTCTTTGGGGCTAGAACCTCTCCCTGGCTAGCTGTTTTGTCTCCCTCACTCCCCCAGGTGTGGCTGGGGGAAGAAAGGAAGAAAGGAGTCCTTTCAAGTCCCAATGTGACAGGGGTGGTTTCTTTACACATTCTCTGATGTATGTAGTTTCTCATGTGGAAGATGTCTGACCTTTTTGTGGGTACAATGAGTGCAAAATAAAGACTCTGGATTCATTTTGATGGCATCCGAAATAAGTCTTTACTCTTAACACTGATAATAAGTGGCACAAAACTCAAACTGCAACACCACAGAATTATCTTCTCAGTTTCTTTACAATCTTCTCCCTCTATCTGTGAGGTACTCACTTGTATCGGGAACCAAGGAAAACTCTAAACTCTCTTGGATTAATTAAGTGGAGCTCCCAGATGGGCAGGGTCATTTAAGCTGGGCAAAACCCCGTCCAAAACCAATAACTTGCAAAAACAGTCTATGGCATAGAGTGGTAAATTCTCTCTTTCTTTCCCCAAGGTGTGAAGCACCTGATGGATGTTTCCAATTGGTGAAATATTCCTTTACTCACAGTTAGGAGATCTGGATCTTCTTGAATTTTTGCACAGTCTCTTTAGTACCTTACCTTGATGGTAAGGAATCATCTTGGAAACAAGATGTTCTCTTGCTTCAGACAGGAAGGAAGGGGCAGCCAAACTTCCTCCTGGATCTTCTAACAAAAATTATTATTTCCCGCAATCAAAATAGCCCAGTCCCCTCCTCACAGCAGGTCACCACCTCTTCAGAGGCGTATCTTTCCTATCACTGGAATGCCTACACATAGGGTTCCCCAATCCCAGTGGGCAGTGAGGTTCCTAATAAAAATCTCTAAAATCCCTTAAGGTAGACTCAGAAGGAAAACTCCAGGAGACAGGTTGTGTACTGGAAGGAGAATACCCTCCCGACCATGGCCAGGACCCATAGGCTGAGCCTAGCCTTCTTTTATTGACTAGGCCTGCAAAAACAACAAACGTTAAACTTCTCTATACATCCTCACTCAATGAAAACCTAAAGGGACTGCCTCTCGAGCTACCCATCGGAGGGGTCCTACTGGTCCCCACCGTCAGCAGGCAGAATGGGCTGAATGTCGGAGGCTGGCTGGCGCTTCACCAATACCAGCCCTCGTGTCCGAGAAGGCAGTCCAAGGGTAGATAGGAATCAGGAATGCAGGAACAAGGAGAACTGGAACAGGAGACAACGAGGATCAGGATCCAGGAATGTGGAGGAATCACCAGGAAGCAACGAGTACACGACCAGCGTGGAGACCTGTTGCAAACGCAATCCTTAGGAGCGGAACCCGGCCTTAAGTACCGGAGTTCCACTGACATCATCATCCGGGGCCACGGCCAAGTTCCTGCTGTGGGCCCTTCATAATGCTTGAGGATGTGTACGCGCGCGCCTAGGGAGGGGCATGGTGCTGGACGGCGGCGTCTCTCTGTGGGCCACGTGGAGAAGTCTGACACAGAGTACAGGGATCAGCAATTCCGATTCACATCACCCACATCACCCACGATCAGATTTTTTCTCCCCTCTAGCCGAACCCGATCGTTAAGACGATCGGGCACACGATTCACATCTCTAGTACATATTTCTATTTGGATTGTGAGAGGGTGTTGGGTTTAGGTCAGGAGTACGGGTAGGGGGCGTGTGAAATAGCATGAATACAGGACATTTCCAAAACATGCTGGTGCTTTTAGTTCATGTACTTTGTGGGCTATTTGAAAATTGCCTCCGTAATTGTGACACACAAACCAGTCAGATGTTCGCTGAGACCCCCCCCCTACAGTTCCACCTACTACAGTGAGCAGCTGAAAAATAATGAGGCATTTTTTAATAGCTCGCCGTGTTGGCAGACCATGCGCATAATTTCTGCATGCATACTTGGGATGTGCATTTGTTTGAAATGACACAGATAATGTCAATGGCATTGTCTATGTCGTTTCATATCGTTTTCAAAACAAAACCATGGGAAAAAAACTCACAAAATTTTGTGTTTTTCCTTCTTTTGTTCTTAGCGCGCACTATTCCGAATAGTGCACACTAGTTCCAAAACCTAAAAAACTAAAACATAAATTGGGAAAACTCCTGAATGATATGGAAATTTGACCCCAGATGACACAGCATGAAATGTTTGGCCTGCACAATCCTAATACATACCTAGCAGTGAATTTTCAAAGAAAATCTATATGAGTAATTTCTCTTTGAAAATTGACTATAAGGAGCATACAGTAAAAATAAATGGATAATTTTTTCATCTCACCTGAATTACATCCTGCTGCATACATAATAAATGTCTTGCTTCTGATCTGAATAGATCCAGACACATGAGGAAATACCAAGATTTTTTTTTTAAATCTAAAAATAGAGTCTATTTTGAAAGAAAAGTTAAAAATTCCAATCTATCTGTCAATATGTTTAGTCATCCTAATGTTATATGTAAACCGAGGTGATTGGTAACATTGTTACCAGAACCTCGGTATATAAAAAAATGTTAAATAAATAAATAAATAAATAAATAAATAAATATTAGGGATATGCTTCCATTTGAAATGAAATGAAAGAAAACAGACTGAAATTCTGTGTGGGTTTTATTTCCAACATCCTCTTTCTCCTCTTTTGCTGATGAAATGCAAAAGGTTTTAAAAAGCTCCTACAGCGCTTGTTCACCTTTAAGGCAGCAGCAGCACAGGAGAGGCTGGGAATTGCTCCTTCCCCATTTTCACCCACAAATGGACTAAGATCTGAGGGGGTGGAGGAAGGGGCATGAAGAAGCCTAGTGGGGTGAGGGGAAGTGGGTGGCAACATTCACCATTTTCCTTCTCATTTTTCTTTTCTGTTTCTTTTTCTTTGCATTTCATTTTTTATTTTGTTTGAATAAACAAAACAAATACAAATAAAAATGAAAGACAAAAACATTTTTAGCGTACATCCTTAAAATATATATTTCTATATTTTTTCTTGACTGCAAGTAAAATATTTTCCTTCACCTCTACCTTTCCCAATCTTCCTTTAGGTACCCATTGTCTCCTCTCCCCTCCTTTCTTTCATCAAATACCTCCCCTGGTCATCCCCTCATGCTGTCTCCTCTCCCTTTTCTGTTCCCTACATGCTAGACTCTCTCCCCCATGCACAATTACACTCCTTCTTGACCCTTCTGTGCGGACTCATCCTGGGACCCAATGTGGGGATAACATGGCAGTGGCAGAAGCAGCTTCTTGTGGAACATGGGGGGCTATGGCCGGAATATGCTCAAGGCCCTGGTAGTGTCCCCCACTCTATACACATCTCCACGCCCTCCCTACTCTTGTTTTTGTCTCCCAAAAGTCAGGCTCTGGGCACTGCAGAACAGGAGGTAGTCGGGCTGGGCTGCCACGTGCACCGTGAACACATGCAGGCCACAGTCTGCGTGTGCTATGAAAAAAATGCAGTTCCTGCCATTTTATCTCCACACTAGGGCCCAGGAGCTGCCTCTGCAGACTTCCGGGATCTGATTTCCGGAGACAGGACCAGGGTTACAAAGGGAAAACGAGCGTGCATGGAAGGTGAGGGGAGGTGGTGAAGGATAAAGGCGTATCATCAGATTCCCCATTCTTGGATATAGGTTGTTGAAACTCAGATCCTCATGGTCAAACCCAGAGAGGTGGCAACACAGGCAATAATCTGTAAGTGTCTGAATTGTTAAGTGTTTCTTTTTTTTTGAGGGGGGGGGGGGATAGGGGCAGGGGAAGGAGACAATAGTACCATTTTAAATTAGAATAGCTCAAAAGTGGGTTATAGAAAACATGCATGTTATTAACTGAATAGGCCAGAAGATGGCATTGTTAATCCATATTAACACAGTGAATTGGTAGGATAAAACTGCAGTTGTAACACAAGGACAAAACAGTTTAGCTGCCTACCAAAAGGAAACATGCAGTGGTAACTGGTAAACAACACAACTGGAGAAACTGAGCACAAACTCTAAGAATATAACATCAATGCATAAAGGGATCTCATATGCTCTGCGGCTTCAAGTATTATCCATCTAAGCAATAAATCTCAAAACTGAGTTCTTCTTCATAGGGCCATACATGGAACTTTTCCTATATTTTTTTTTAGAATGTAAGCAAAAGATTTTCTTGAATGCAAATAAATTAAAAAGAGACCATAATTTGAAGTATATAGGGCATATGAGGTTCCACCATGCCGTGGTGCTATCCTTAGCCTTTGTGCTCAAGTTTACAAATTGTGTTTTCCACCTCTTGTTTTGTGTTATTGTGGCGGTATTATACCTCGTGTATTTTGATGGTATTCCTTGGTCTCAATTTTGCTAGAATTTTTATAATTCCATGCCATTACAGCACAAAGGGGCTATGTGCTAAAGGGTGTTAGGGTTAAAGGTTAACACAGGCATTATTTAACGTCCACATCCAACTTGCATTATTTGCATATGTTTTATCCTTATCACTTGGTAATGTAACACACATGCAAGTGAGCCGATTAGCAAAGAATGTTATGCTAATTGGCTCATTAGGTATCAATGCAGCATTAATACCAAAGTTTGTTGACGCGGGCTGCGATACCAAAAACCGTTATCTATACCTCAGGGCCTCTGAACCTGCATCCCAGCCTCTTTTTGAAAACCGTAGCAGCCCACTGCTGCCTTCTCCCAATGCCCTGATTTAAGATCTGAACTCCAGGCTCATAAACATTGGTACTCCCACACGAAGTCATGCAGCTCAGTCATGACTCCCCTGTAGCTGACAAACCATCAATGGCCCACTCACCCCTCAATCTCCCTGGAGTACAAATGTGGCAACCCTGGACTCCCCATCCCTGTCCCCTGAACATGGGAACCTAATAGCAGCTTCCCCTTGGATCCCCCAACACTCTCCCAAATCTTCTGGCCCATTACAGCCCCTCTACCCTCCTAAACATCAGACCTCAATCACGGTTCCACTGGAACCTCACTCTATTACAAAAAACATCTTTTTATCTTAATCACACCAATATTGCAAATATATGTATCTTTCTAAAGGAATAGTCTAATATGGGGATATTCTGAAACAAAGTAATTCACCTGGTTTAATCATAGTCCCATTAAATTATATCATCTTCATGCTTTTTTTGTGCTTCATGTGCACACTTTAATAATTTCAATTTAAACCCATTACTTATCTGAAATTCCTGTGTAGTCACAAGATGTATGCTAGTGAATGATTTTTTTTTTTATAGAGTGTGGTTATTTTTCACTGAGCTTATTGGATTGTTTGTGGTATATGTGAAACACCGGAACCCTGCACCCTTAAAATTGCAGCCTCACCAACACCTGAAAACTGGAGCCCAACCATGGCCCTGTTGGACTCCTCCAATCTCCAAAACATTAGAGCCCACTTATGACAGCCCCTCAAATTGCCAACCAGTCTTTGCCCACCCTGAATATTGGATGCCACTTGCAGCCCCTTACATTTCGCAATCCTTTCCTCCCAAACATGAGACCCAATTGCACATCCTCCTCCCCCATAGAGTTGTGATGCCTCCCTACCCCAAAGCTGCAACTCATCACAGACCCCTAACTTACCCACACAGAAGAGATGGCACCTCCACAAAAGTCATAAGGGCCTTCGTGGCCTTCAGTCTCCCCTTCTCTCTCCCTCACACGCTGGACAATAGGGATGTGCATTCATTTGAAATGACATACACAATGTCAATGACATTATCTATGTCATTTCATGTTGTTTTCAAAATGAAATGAGAAAAAAATCACTTCATTTTGTGGTTTTCCTTCTATCACTTTTAGTATGCACTATTTAAAAACAGCATGTACTATTTACAAAAAATAGTTTACATTATTTCTGAATAGTGTGCACTATTCCCAAAATCTAAATAAAACAAAAAAGAATTGGGAAAAACTGTAAACACTGAAATTTGCCCCCAAATGACACAAAATGGGACAATACAACATTTTTTGGCCTGTACACCCCTACTGGACAGGCCTCTCGGAATCTTTGCCAGAGGGAAGGAGAGAGTCAGTATATCTTTCCTGCTTACCTAGCACACAATTCATGTCCCCCATTACTGTGATAACATTATTTTAGAAATATCTGATAATTTTAGGGTGCAGATTCTGAAAAACAAAACCTATGTATGTTCAGTTACAGGTCAATTTTCAAAGCCAATTTACTCAGATCTGCCCTCACAGAATACAGCTAAAAGTCTGCATGATTCTCCTTAGAATATGTGCTTTTAGCCAAACTGAGCAAAGGCATTCCTGAGGAAATGATTAGGACAGGATTGGAAAGTATCACTTGTAGATTGTATTTTCAAATCTACGAGGTCAATATTCAAATCCGTTTATATGGATAACTCACAAGTTATCCATCTAACTCCAAGTTATCCATTTAAATGTTTAGCTTTGAATATTTACCTCCATGTGCATTATTTTCCCTAGAAATTTTACCACACAAAAGTCAGCAGTAAAAGTCCAATAGTAATTTGCACCAAAGGCAATTTTCAAAGGGAATGTATAAGAGTACTTTTGCTTTGATACAAATACCCGAAGACATTGCACTTAGTTTGAAGATATGCCCCTTAGTACATAAATATTTAGCAGAGAGAACTTGTGCTGAAATATAACTAAATGTGCAAATCCTTGGAAATGTAATTTTTTTTCCAGTAGTTCTGAAAACCTTGATTAATACCAGCAAACCATCACAGATAATTTAGCAGACTTCCAGGTTCAATGTTTCTGCTGACTCAAAATGTTTGAGGGAAGTTGGAGGCATTTTTGTCACAGACACCATGAAAGCAATTTTGTAAAGTGTCCATGGAGAAAAAGAGGAGAGAAAAAAAATCAAGTGAGAGGTTTGTTTTCAGTTTTTGTTGGGGGGGATATTGTTGCGCTGGAGGTGAACCCTTGGCCTGGTGCAGGATTGGTACAGCCCTCTGGCTGCCACCAGGAGGCAGAGCACACAAGGAGACAGAGGCTAGCTGGAACTTCACCAATAGCAATCCGGGGTTTCCACAGGTTGAGCTCTTGGGTACCCGGAGAGGTGTGTCCACCATGAGCAAAGGTGCGTGGCTGGTGAGGAACGGATGGACGAGACCTGAACAAGGATCACCGGAGACCTCAGGAAATGAAAGTCCTCGGGCGAGATAGGAAGCGCCTACTGGTCTAGTCTGAGGTAGGCCGCGGGCAGCGTCCGAGCAGGCGGGTCTGGTGGTCACAGGAGTGAACACAGTATCCGAGTGAAGCGCAAGGCTCAAAGCCAGGGTATCCATCTGAGGGTGGTCAGCCAAAGCAAGGGTCAGTTCCGAGATCAGTCTGTGCGTAGTCAAGGCAAGCAGAGGTCAGTTCCAGGCAGCGGTCAAACGTAGTCAAAAGCAGGCAGTGGTCAGTTCCAGGCAGCGGTCAACGTGGTCAGGCAAGCAGAGATCAATACCGTGAATCAGTCTGAGAAGATACGACAGGAGGAGGAACGTGAAGCAGGAATCAGGACAGACACTGGGACACAGAGAGGACCACAGGAACGCAGGAGCACTGGAAGAAGACAGGACCCCAGGAACATTGGAACAGAGATGGATCAAGGAAGCAGGAAACACAGGAACATAGGATGGCAACTAGCTACATCGAGGTGTTGACCCGATTGCCAAGGCAAGGTTCTAGGGACAGAGCCTCGCCTTAAGTAGGAAACCTCAGGTGAAGTCATCAGGTGGCATCCGGGACAAGGTTCCCGCCCTGGGCCCTTTAAATGTGCAAACGTTGGCCACATGCATGCCTAGGGGCAGAGCCTAGGAGGCAGAAGACACGGAGCCCCTACGGGAGCTCTGCTGAGAGGCCTGCGGCATGGAAGAAGCCGGAGAGGCCCAAGGAGAGCGTCGGGGACATCAGGAGCTGGCAGCCGCGGCAAGGGAAGAGGAACCGGAGCTACGCACAACAGTTATGGTGGAAGATGTGCAGAAGAAAAAAAATTGTTTTGGTTTGTTTATTCATTTCATTGGGACCCCAATTCATTTCATTAGTTTTAAAGCAAAAAAAAAAGTATTTGTTTATTAGTTTGATTCGTTTTTTGTTTGCCATTGAAGTCAATGGGGGAGTATTGCAGCCTATTTTTGGCTGCAAAATTGGGGTTTTCTTATCAATTTGCATGAAACTTCTGGGGAGCAATCATCAGAAGAGGAAGAGCTCCAAGGCACTTAGACTGTGGCAAAGTGGCACCAAAGTGGCATGAATAGCCTAAGGCACCGTAAAGGGGAAATGGAATACCAGGAGTGGCAAGAGTGCAAAGCAGCAGCAAGAGTGTCAAAAACACCCCACAGCTTCAAAAGGGGGCACTGATAACAGTTGCATGAACCCTCGAAGGCAGCACGAGAGGCAAAGTGGCATGAGAAGTGACATCAACATCCTACAGCACAATGAAGGGGGAACATAGCAAGCAGATAGGGTGTCGGAAAAAACCACAAGGTGCCAGGGACGAAGCAGCAGAAAGACTAGCACCAACACACTGAGGAACCATGATAGTGGCAAGAACACCACAAGGAGTAGAGTGAGTCATCTGGTGTATGGCAGCAAGGTAGAGTGGCAGAAAGTTGATAGGGGCAAGAAAGGCTGGCACAGTGGAGGTAGTCGGGTCCCTCTGGTGTTGATAGGGGCAAGACTGGCAGGCACAGTGGAATGTAATAAGCTCCCCTGGGTGGGGTTACAATAGTTTTTCTAGTCTTGGGGACTATTTTCTCCACTGAAGTTTGGTGGATGTTGAAGTTACATTCTAGATTCTCAACTCTAAATGGGAATACTTTTTTGTCAATGAATGAAGGTACAAGAGCAGGAAGGAATTGATTAGAAGGAGAATGGAAAGAGAACCATTTGCTTTTTCGTGATTATTGGATGTATGCTGATTCTTAATTTTGTGTTTTTGATTTGATCCTCTTCTTTAAGTTACAGTAAAATATATCTATGGAGAAGGTATAAAGAAGGGCAACCAAAATGATAAAGGGGATGGAACAGCTCCCCTATGAGGAAAGGTTGAAAAGGTTAGGGCTGTTCAGCTTGGAGAAGAGACGGCTGAGGGGGGATATGATAGAGGTCTTTAAGATCATGAGAGGTCTTGAACGAGTAGATGTGAATCAGTTATTTATACTTTTGAATAATAGAAGGACTAGGGGGCACTCCATGAAGTTAGCAAGTAGTACATTTAAGACTAATCGGAGAAAATTCTTTTTCACTCAAACCACAATTAAACTCTGGAATTTGTTGCCAGAGGATGTAGTCAGTGCAGTTAGTGTAGCTGGGTTTAAAAAAAGTTTAGATGAGTTCTTGGAGGAGAAGTCCATTAACGGCTATTAATCAAGTTTACTTAGGGAATAGCCACTGCTATTAATTGCATCAGTAGCATGGGATCTTCTTGTGGCCTGGTTTTGTGGCCTGGTTTGGCCT
This sequence comes from Rhinatrema bivittatum, assembly GCF_901001135.1. NCBI lineage: Eukaryota > Metazoa > Chordata > Amphibia > Gymnophiona > Rhinatrematidae > Rhinatrema > Rhinatrema bivittatum. The sequence continues at coordinate 461,922,806 of NC_042616.1, forward strand.
CTGTTGGAAACAGGATGCTGGGCTTGATGGACCCTTGGTCTGACCCAGTTTGGCAATTTCTTATGTTCTTATGTTCTTACCAATTTCAGACTCCAGTTCTTACCAATTTCAGACTCCAGAATTTTCATTACATTTTTTTTCCACCCTAGTTTGGACTTGAAAGAGATAGACCCTGGTGTGATTCATGGTTTCTGCCTGCAATTTTGATTTTGGCTTCCCTGCTCTTGTTTTTTTACCATCTCGCACCTTCTGGAGTTATTCAACCTAGAGTGTGAAGTGGTTTCAGAGATTGTGATTGACTATGCCAAGGGCCCCGGAAGATAAGTCTTCCTCCCCTTCCAGACTTAAACCCAGGCATATAGCACTCCTAGTTGAGGATCAAGCACCAAAATGGGGGACCCACTATGTTGCACGTCCTGGCCGTGTTGGTGCCATGACCAGGCCTGCTCACCTCATGCTTCCCTCTACCAGCTCCGGTTCCTTCTCTCTTGCCGCTGCCGCCAGCTCCTGACGTCCCCGATGCTCACCATTGCTCTCTCAGGCTTCCCCCATCCCATAGGCTTCTCAGCGGAGCTCCCATAGGGGCTCCGCATCTTTGACCTCCTCGGCCCTGCCCCTAGGTGCGCGCACGGCTGACACAAGAACATTTAAAGGGCCAAGGGCGGGAAGCTCATCTCGGGTGCCACCCGATGACGTCACCTAAGGCTCCTACTAAGACGAGGTGTAACTAGTTTGCTGTTCCTTGTTCTCCTGCCTCCTTGATCCAGTCTTGTTCCAGAGTTCCTGTGTTCCAGTGTTCCTGTGTTTCTGTCTTTTTCCAGTGCTCCTGCGTTCCTGTGTTCCCATGGTGCTCCCTGTGTTCCAGCATCTCTCCTGTTCCTGTTCCATGTCGTACCTCCTCGGACTGATTCACAGTACTGACCTCTGCTTGCATACTACGTTTGACCGCTGCCTGGAACCGACCACTGCTGACCACGATTGACCACTGCCTGGAACCAACCTCTGCCTGCTTTTTGACCATGTTTGACCACTGCCTGGAACTGACCACTGCTTGCCTTCTGACTACTCAACCGCCGCCTGGAACTGACCTTTGCTTATCCTGATTACGTACGGACTGATCTCGGAACTGACCCTTGCTTTGGCTGACCACCCTTGGACTGATACACTGGCTTTGACTCTTGCGCTACTCTCGGATACTCTTTTCGCTCCTGTGACAACCAGACCAGCCTGCTCGGACGCTGCCCGCGGCCTACTTCCAGCCAGACCAATAGGCGCTGCCTGTTTTGCCCGGAGGACTTTCACTTAATGTCTCCTTCCAGAGGCCTCTGGTGATCCTGGTCCTGGTCTAGCTCAACTTTTCTTCACCAGGCACACACCTTTGCCTGTGGTGGGCACACCTTTCCGCTATTTCTCTGGGAGACCCTCGGAAGCCCACCTAAGTCCAGGCGGTCCGGGTAACCAAGGGCTCAACCTGCGGAAACCCTGGATTGCTATTGGTGAAGCTCCAGCTAGCCTCTGTCTCCTTGTGTGTTCCATCTCCTGGTGGCAGGTGCTCTCTGGGTCCAACCAGAGGGCCGTAACAATCCTGCACCAGGCCAAGGGTCCACCTCCAGTGCAACACACTACATGTGGGTAAGAACATAAGTGCAATGCCAGGTCAGACCAAGGTCCAGCAAGCTCAGCATCCTGTCTCCAACAATGGTCAATCTAGGTTGCAAGGACCTGGCAAATCCCAAATAATTGATCTATTTCACTCCTAGGTATAAGTGATGGCTTTTCTGAGTCTGTCTGGCTAATAACTGTATATGAATTTCCTCTTCAGGATTTTGTCCAACCTTTTTTGAACCCCACTATGTTAGTTGTCTTGACCATATCCTTTGGCAACAAATTTGATACTCGATTTTGTGCTGAGTGAAAAAATATTTCTAATAATTTTCTTAAAGTCTGCCAGTTGCTAGTTTTATTGAAGTGTCCCCTAGTCCTAGTGTTATTTGAAAGGGTAAATAACCATTCCCTATATATCTGTTCCACCCCACTTATGATTTTATAATTCTTAATCATATCCTCTCGCAGTCGTCTCTTCTCCAAGGTAAAGAGCCCATAATATATTTAGACTTTCTCTATAAATAATAAATCTTGTCACCCTTCTTTGTACCTTTTCTATGTCTGCAATTTCTTTTTTGAGATGGGCTGACCAGAAGTACACACAATACTCAAGGTGTAATCACCATGGGCCTATACAAAGATGTTATGATATTCTCAGCTTTGTTCTCTATTCCTTTCCAGAAACTCCTATCATTCTATTTGCCTTTATGACACCGCTGCACATTGAGCTGAAGATTTCACAATATTGTCAACAAGGACTCTGAGTTCCTTTTCCTGGATGGAGATTCCTTACATGGAATCCAGCATCATGGACCTGTAGTTGCGATTATCTTTCCTTCCATGCATTAGTTTGGACCTGAGCACATTACATTTCATCTGCCATTTAGATACTCAATCTCCTAGTCTGATAAATTCCTTCTATAATTCCATGCAATTCACTGCTGTTTTATTGATTCAAAACAATTTTTTTCTTTTTCAAATCTGGTGACCTCACTTGCTGTCCCTTTTCCAGATCATTTATGAATATGCTAAATAGCATAAGTCCCAATAGAGACCCCGGGACACTCAACTAATAATCTTCTTAATTTGAAAAACTGACCAATTAGTCCTACCCTCTGTTTTCTGTCTTTTATCCAGTTACCAAGCTACAAAATGGTCTGTAAGTCCTGTTCATTCATAAGTGTACCTGGACTGTGCGGAAGTGTTCCCGGAGATGGAGCTGGAGAAGGGTTTTCAACTTATGTGCATTCTTTTGAAATTTCAAAAATATTTATGTAATTGTGTGCTAGGATAATTTTCAAAGCAGGTGTGCTTTTGTTTGAAGTGAAAAGAGAAATTAGAAAATGAAATGAAAGAAAAACCGACGAAATTGATGTTTTCATTTCATTTCATTTTCAAAACTCAGTGCCAAAAAAGCCCCATCAGGCTCGTCCTCAGCAGCTGGACATCATGATTCCCCTGCTCAGTGGGTCCAAAGGGCTGGAATGGTCCCCAGTTGCTCCTGCCTTGCTGGGTCTCCTGTATATTTTTGATTGATTTATTTTCTATATCTTATTTTATTATTTGATGCACCGGGGATCTACTTTTAAGAGGTTTATTATATGAAGATTCATTTAACAGGGCTTCAAGCTATTTCTGGAATGATGATAGAGGTCTATAAAATATTGAGTGGAGTGTAATGAGAAAACATGAATCGGTTGTTTACGCTTTCAAAAATAACAAAGACCAGGGGACACACAATGAAGTTACTAAGTTGTACATTTAAAACTAATAAGAGAAAATATTTTTTTACTCCATGCATAATTAAGCTCTGGAATTTGTTGCCAGAGGAGGTGGTGAAACCTAGTAGTGTCGCTGCAAATAAAAATGGATTGACAAGTTCCTGGAAGAAAAGTCCATAAACCATTATTAAGGTGGAGTTGCAGTTATCCACTGCTTGTTTTTGGGATAAGCAGCTTGGAATCTATCTACCCCTTGGGAACTGCCAGGTACTGTGACCTGGATTGGCCACTGTTGGAAACAGGATCCTGAGCTTGATGGACCTTTGGCCTGACCCAGTATGGCAAATTTATGTTCTTATAATGCAATTTTTGTTACTTTTAAGTATGTTGTAATGAATGTACTGTATTAGTTGCCACAGTTTAAAGGTTTAATTTTATATACTTTTAGTTGCATGCTGTACCAGTTAATTAAACCTTAGGGGTAGATTTTCAGACGAGCGCGAACAGCCTACTTTTGTTTGCGCTCCAGGCGCAAACAAAAGTACGCTGGATTTTAGTAGATACGCGCGTAGTCGCGCGTATTGGCTAAAATCCTGGATCGGCGCGCGCAAGGCTATCGATTTCGTATAGCCTGCGCGCGCCGAGCCGCGCAGCCTACCCCCGTTCCCTCCTAGGCCGCTCCGAAATCGGAGCGGCCTAGAAGGGAACTTTCCTTTGCCCTCCCCTCACCTTCCCCTCCCTTCCCCTACCTAACCCACCCGCCCGGCCCTGTCTAAAACCCCCCCCTTACCTTTGTCGGGGGATTTACGCCTCCCGGAGGGAGGCGTAAATCCCCGCGCGTCAGCGGGCCTCCTGCGCGCCGGGCCGCGACCTGGGGGCGGGTACGGAGGGCGCGGCCATGCCCCGGGCCGTAGCCACGCCCCCGTACCCGCCCCCAAAACGCTGCCGACACGCCCCCGAAACGCCGCGACGACCGGGCCCTCCCCCCGACACGCCCCCCTCCGAGAACCCCGGGACTTACGCGAGTCCCGGGGCTCTGCGCGCGCCGGGAGGCCTATGTAAAATAGGCTTCCCGGCGCGCAGGGCCCTGCTCGCGTAAATCCGCCCGGTTTTGGGCGGATTTACGCGAGCAGGGCTCTGAAAATCCGCCCCTTAGTGTACCAGTCTAGTGTGTTGTATGTGGACTGTAGTATTCTCCCACAGAAACAAGTACATTTTCAATTACCAGTGTGGGTAAAAACCATGAGATAAGTGCGTGGCCGGGCAGTGTACGTGCCACGGGCATTTTAGAATGCCTGCGGACATGCACGTATCTCGCAATATGCGCGGAAGATCCGGCTGTGCAATTAGGGGTGGGATGGGGTCTGGGTGGGGCAGGGTGAGAGCCGGCCAAGACAGTGCCATTAGGCACTGTCCCAGTGAAGCACGTGCCGGCAGCCAGCCAGCGCACGCTACTTACTACTGCTAGTGGGAGCAGGTAAGTATAAAAACAAAAATAAAAAAGCTATGTAGAAGGGCTTTAGGGGTTTGGAGTGGAGAAAGGAAAAGAGAGGAAGGTTAGGTAGGGAATTAAGAAAGTTCCCTTCCATCCACTCCAGTAAAGGACCAGACTGGGAGGGAACTGTGGAAGGCCCTATCATGTCGCCACATGTTTCAAGGAAAATCCCCCCCCCTTGTGCTTGTGAGTTGGTACTCGCATGCACATGCTCCTGCTGATATAAAATCGGCAAGTGCATGTGTGCATGGGTAGCCAATTTTGTAACATGTGAGCGTCGATGCACGCATGTTATAAAATCGGCACATCCATGTGAGCGTGCTGGGAACTGTGCGCACATGGATGCCTGCGTGTGTGTTTAAAAATCTACCTCTTAAGTGTTTTATATTCCCCTACAAATGGTCAGTTATCATTCCTTCCTTTCATGATTTCAGGGGACTAAAATCAGTTACATGAAACAGACTCTGATTTGCTTATTTTCATGGAAATTATACATTTTGTTGACTTAACCAGTTCTGATAATTATTTAAATCAATTGAAATCAACTTTATTGAATTGGATGGGGTCACATTCAAATGAAGGAGAACTACAAAAATGAAATAGACATGCTAGGGGTAATTGCTCCAGTGGTATCACCTATAACTATAAGACAGTAGATGATTTCTCTTAAACATTGGGACTCTGTATCAGCTCCCTGGATTCCTTGAATCGATAGGCAAGTATTTGTCCCAGGAAGATGATCAGTTTACTGGCACCTGTCCTGCAGACCTCCCAGAACTCCCTTGATTTGGTTCAGGATCAAAATATTAACCCTCTTCCTCAGGAGTGAATGAAGGAGAGACCAGTCTTTCCTGAATTTCAAGAGGACTATTTTCCCAAGCTAGGAGAAAAAGATTACATTTCACTGTCAGTCCATTTAAAAAATGGAGTGACTTTTCATCACTTCTTGGAGTGGATTTTTCCATCATACTTTTACTTGAGGAATAGAAAACCCATCAGCCAAGAGAATCCCAGTGAGTACAGAGGTTTAACCCAACTTTCTCAAGCCCACAAGAGTTTTGGAGAAAAGTATTCTTATGAAGAGCTACAGAGATATGAATGAGAACATAAGAAAATGCCATACTGGGTCAGACCAAGGGTCCATCAAGTCCAGCATCCTGTTTCCAACAGTGGCCAATCCAGGCCATAAGAACCTGGCAAGTATCCAAAAACTAAGTCTATCCCATTTTACTGTTGCTAGTAATAGCAGTGGCTATTTTCTAAGTCAACTTAATTAATAGCTGGTAAGGGACTTCTCCTCCAAGAACCTATTCAATCCTTTTTTAAACACAGCTATACTAACTGCACTAACCACATCCTCTGGCAACAAATTCCAGAGTTTAATTGTGCACTGAGTGAAAAAGAACTTTCTCCGATTAGTTTTAAATGTGCCACATGCTAACTTCATGGAGTGCCCCCTAGTCTTTCTATTATCTGAAAGCGTAAATAACTGATTCACATCTACCCGTTCTAGACCTCTCATGATTTTAAACATCTCTATCATATCCCCCCTCAGCCGTCTCTTCTCCAAGCTGAAAAGTCCCAACCTCTTTAGTCTGAGGAAGCACAAGGTGGAACAACTTATATGTTGATACTACAAAGACCCATCATATTGCAAGGGATACTTCATTCCCTTATCACTTATTATTCCCCTAGTTAGCTTTAAGGGAAAATTTTGACACATTTTAGGCCACCCATAAGATTTTTCCCTCACCCAAAGTGCTGGGATTGATCAAGCTCACTGTATATGAGCCTGGTTAAAGCCTTGTGCAGAGTATGGTTGTTGGTTTAGTTTGGAGAGTAAGGAGTGGCTTTTACAGTAGACGCTTTTAAGTCTTATAGCCTGCATCAGTTGGGTAATCAGGACTGTGTTCTTACAGGTGCCCTCACAGACCTAGAAGGAACCTGTCCTTGAGAAAGTAGAATAGAAGATAATTTTTGACCTTATGAGAGAGCTGTTATTTTTTTCCTTAACCTGATCCAGCTCAAGAGGAAAGTCAATCCTGCCTGAGGGGAATGAGATAGGGTGCTGCTTTGCCCTGTGACTAGTATAAGTAAGGTTTGTAGTCCTCTAGAAGAAAGAATTGACTTTAAAGAGTTTTTTTTCTATTTTTTGTTGAGAAGAACCTTTTACCACCAATTCCTATCCAACCAAAGGATTGGGACATTGACTATTGCATAGGAGGTGGATCCCTGGGCTGAGGTGGAATTGATGCAACCCGTAGGCGAGGGCCTATGGGTCCCCTCCATCAGCAGGTGGAGTGGGCTGAAGCTGGAGGCCACTGGAGCTTCACCTATACCAGCTCGCGTTCCCCTCAGGTTGAGCCTTCGGGTACCAGGGCCGGAAAGACTTAGGTGGGCCTCAAGGTTAAGTATAGGTAGTAGATGGTTCAGCCCAGAGACAGTAGCCAACAGATGGCGTGGTCCTATCCTGGACAGGATTTGGAACAGGAACTCAAGCACCAAGGGACAAGAAGGAACTGAAGGTGCCTGAGAAGAGGAAGGCCAAAGCCTTAATAGTCCGTGTCCAGAGGATAGGGACAGAGGAATCACTGTCAAGCTTGAATGGAGGCTGGGGGTACTTGGAAGGAGTAGCAAGCAACGTGGAACTCTGGACTCAAGAAAGTCTGAGGCGAAGTCATTCATAGCAATGGTCAAGGAATGGAGAAGGCAGGCATGGTCAGATGTAGCAGTGGTCAGGCTCAGAGAAGGCAGGCACGGTCAGGCATAGCAGAGTCAGAACCAGGAAGTCAATCAGCACACAGATGAGACAAACACGAAACAGGAACAGGAACTTGGAGAAACAGGAACACGAAGCAAGGCTCATGGAGAAGCAACGAGTACAAGGAAACCTGGAACAGGAGACCAAGGAGACCTGGTGCAAAGGCAACGCTGAGGAGCGCGGCCTGAGTATTTATGCACTGAAGGATCTGATGTCAGCATCCGGGTCCATGGCCAGGTTCCCGCCGCGGGCCCTTTAAAGGTTTCACTGGTGTGTGCGCGTGCACCTAGGGAGGGGTGCGGTGCCGCCGGCAGCATCTCTCCGCGAAGCCAACGGAGAGGCCCGACAGGTGGAGGCATCCTGGCTGGAGGTCCCGGGAAGCGGAGCAGGGCCGGAGGTGCTGGCGGAAGTCCGAGGTCGGGACTGGCAATCCACCACCGCCAGTGATGAGGAGATGGAGCCCAAAGCTTATGTAGAGAGGTGAGAGGGCTGCACTGCAGGGCAGCTGCAGGCGGCGAGCGTAATATTGACTCAGTGTTTGGGGAGAGTGGAGTAAGGTGCTTGGAGGTTTTTTTTTAAAATAATCTTTAATTACCTTTAAATCATTTAATAAATAAAAGCAGAAGGAAATGAATGAATGCAATATGGACAGGAATAATTAATAAAGAAAGAATATATACATTCCAAGTCCCCATCTTGGAAGGCCAAAAGATCACAAAAATTAAACTTAACATCAAATAGAGGTTTGACCAAATAAAAACTTAAAGTTATATGAATTCCTGTCCAACAAACATTCCCATCTAGATAACAGCCAATTCTTTATCCACTTGGAAGGATCCAACTACCCAGTTAAATAACTACACATTTACATAGAAACATCAAGTGAAAGGAGTCTTTTAAATTTCTGACACATTGCATAGAATAACTTTCTTTTAGCTTGTGTTGACTTGGCAACATCAGGAAAAATTTGTAATTTTTGCGCACATAATAGTACCTGTTTATATTTAAAATATTGTTGCATAATAAGATCTTTGTCAGCCTCTTGCAGAAAGGTAACAATAAGGGCTGCTCTTGAGGATATATTGTCTTGAGAAGTCTGTAAAAAAATCAGACAATTCAACACTATCAAAAGGAGTTAAAGAATCTGTTCCATCCTCTTCAGTATTCAAAACCCTTTTACACTCAGACAAACAATAACATTTAGAAATCAAGATATCTTTGTCCTGGGAGAATTGCAAAACATCCTTGAAACACTTCTTCAAAAGTTCAATGGCTGTCAATAGCCTACACTTAGGAAAGTTCAGAAAAAGCAAGTTTTTAGACCTAATCTGATTTTCAAGAACCTTCAAACTACTATGCAAAAATAAATTCTCTTTGATAGTGGCATCTTGCTCTATGAGGGAAGAGATGTTACTGACTAGGGATGTGAATCATTTTTTAACGATTTAAATTATCGACCGATATTTTTAATATTGTCATTAATCGTTAAAGAGTGCGATACAATAGAAATTCCCCCGATTTATTGTAAAAAAATCGTTAATCATCTTAGTGCGCACTAACAGAAAATGATACAATTTGACACTTCAGGTCAGTTAAGGTCAGTTAGGAATGAATATGTATTCCTATTGGCTGCCCTCTTATTTATTGATGTTACCAAGGTTCCTACTGAGGTGATGGTTTAATATATGGGGGATGGGAAATGGAAACGGTTGGTAGCTTGACAAAGGGAAGGGAAAGGGGGAGATGAAGGGCCAAGCAGTCCCACTCCCTGGTCTCTGAAGGACAGATCTCTTCATACATTCAGAGCTGCTGAATGCAGGGGCTGTCTCCCCCTTCACATCCCTCTTCCCCCCACCCCCCACCCCACCCCCATTCACTGTGCTCAAGTTTGCAGTTCCTGTGTTAAACTAAACTTTTTTTTTCACTAGAGTAGAATAAAATAAAATGAAGTACTTTGTGCATTAAACTAAAGAAACTTTACATAACATGAAATTAAGTACTTCTGTATATTCTACTTTAGTGAAACAAAACATTTAATAAAGAAACTTGCAACCTGAGCTTCAAAACATTAACATACTGTAGAAAAACTAAACAAAAAACTTTATTATTAATTTATTATATTGACAGTGGTTAAATTTAAAGAGCAAGCTGAGGCTAGACTGGCTAGTGGCTACTGCTGGCACTGTCACTGCTGCAGCCTGCTGGCACTTTTTTTCTCTTTCTCTTTCTCTTTCTGGCTAGTGCGTGCTATATCTGGTAGCAAAATGGCCACGGGGGACAGCACCAAGCACCTCTAGCTAACAAACATTTCCTCAAATGTTACTTTTAAACCATTAAGTAACAATTTTTGATGGTGCACACTAACTCGCGTTAGTGCGCACTATTCAGAAAAACGATGTTTTTACAAAAAAATCATGCCGATCCGATTTTTTTCTCCCCCTAGCCGATCCAGATCGTTAAATTGATCAGGCACACAATTCACATCCCTATTACTGACTCCCCCTAAAGTACTGTTCCATGTTCTTGATTTTCAAAGATATAGCTTTGGAAAAGATACATAGCTGAGAAATAGTCTGAACCAGTGTGTTCTCAATTTTTGTCACAGCTTGTCAAATATCCTTCAGGGAAACTTCACTGGGCCAGGCAGAGAATACCTCTCCTACCTGTGTCCCCTGGAGAACGTGGAGTGGTGGCACTGCAACCAGCACAGGAACACTTTTAGATACAGAAATATCAAGTACTTGGAGTTTTTCTTTGATTTGTATCAAGAGATTTTTGAGTTTCTTTTTGTGATTTTGGAAATTGATTGAGTTTTCCTAAGTTACAGTACAGTTTTATTTGAACACCACTTCAAGTGTCCAGCCTGCTACTTTCAAGTGCAAGGACGTGCCAGCAGAGACATCAAGGAGTGGGTACTTCATGTATACTCACTGTGGAGTGTGAGAGACCTTTCCATGGTTCCCACCCCCATGAACCTAGGGCCCTGAAGATTTGAACTCCTTCCTACCAGAAGAACCCCAACACCCCAGTAGCCTACTGTGAAGTTTTGAACTGTGCCAGATGGAGAGAAAGGAGATTTGGGAGAGACAGTGGCTCTTGGAATAATTGTGTGCCCCTACATTCCAGCAGTCACCTGAAGAGGGGGTTACACTATGTTCTAGAGCAGTGGTTCTCAACCCTGTCCTGGGGATCTCCCCAGCCAGTCGAGTTTTCAGGATATCCACAATGAATATGCATGAGAGAAAATTTGCATGTTATGGAGGCAGTGTATGCAAATTTTCTCTCATGCATATTCATTGTGGATATCCTGAAAACCCGACTGGCTGGGGGGGTCCCCAGGACAGGGTTGAGGACCACTGTTCTAGAGCATTGTGGATTTTTGCTGTAAGAAAATGAAGAATGGAAGGAACATATACAAGCTCTAGGCCATGCATGTTCTCCGAAACAGAGTGCATCATTTCAACTCTGAAGAGAAAATTATGCAAGTTGTGACAGTGGAAAGGAAACCACATCCTGCACACTATTTAACCTAAAAGACTACCTTTCCATAAGGATTAAATATTCACTTTCATTTGAACCTTACTGAAAGAACTTTAAATAAAGAGACATTTCCTTGTTTTCTTACAGTGTAGTTTGTCTGTTTTTCCCTTTCAAAAGTCTAGAAAATGGAGATCATAGTGGGAGTAGTGACCATTGTATACTTTCTGTTGGTTCCACTAAGCTGGAAAACTGTACTGTTTTAGACATTTGATCTGTTACCATAAAGGACATTGTTAATCAAGGAAAGCATGTAAGCCTCAATCAACAAGATGACCTGGCCATGAAGAGGCTTAGAAGACAAAAAGACATCCTGGAAATTATTTTAACAGTGACTTACAGTTAGGACATTTATAATAGTGCACTATTTGATTTAAAACCAAAGCCTTTCTCAGGAAGCAGTACTGCTAAAATTATGTTAACACTGTAATTATGTTGTTAATGTGAATGATGTTGTATGTAACCTTGTAAGAGTTTTCTTTTTGTGTGTGCTAAACAAAGATTTGAAAAATCCCATCTATAAAAAGGTTAAAAAATTAAAAATACAGTGTGTGTTCTAACATGTTATTTGGTTTTGTTCTCACTCCTTAGTAACTCTTTGATTTTTTTCACATCACACTAGGCCTTTTTCATGATTAAACTACAAATTTTTTCTATAGTAATACAGATGTGTAGTTCCTGCTTGAATCCTTGCTCATCTACCTGCAGAAGAAGATGGAGTGTTCTTAGTCTAAGATACCTAGCTGTAGAGAAAAGAAGCAACAGTATGGAAATTACCACAGGGGTGATTATCCACAGACAATAGAGAGTAAGATCTATTAATTATCGCAGTACATTCATATAAGATAAGGGATGCTTGTTGTCTGAATGGTACTAGCAATATTTTCATAATAGCAATTTGGCATAAGTTTGATTGGAATTAACCTATAGGCCTTGGATACACCTGCAAGATCCTCCTCCCTCATACAGATGTGGCAAAGAGGTATGTTTGTTGGATATACTCAGCATTTCATTTAGGGAAATTAGAACAACACACTGCTGTGTTAAGCAGCATGTTGTTCTAATTCACATCCAACAAGGCATTGATCTGTGCAGTCTGCGTAAACAAGCATTGGGGTAACTTGCTTGATGCGGCGGTGACTACCCTTAACCATTAAGCTTTATGATTTACCTTTGATGCAACTCCAGCATTACTCTCTGCATCAATGGCAGGGGATGGCAGGAAACTTGAATCAAACAGTTACCAACAAGGGCCTTGAAACTGGTGGTCAGTGAAACAGATAAGTATGGAAAAATAAGTGTGGGAGCTTGCTGGGCAGACCAGATGGGCCGTTTGATCTTTTTCTGCCATCATTTCTATGTTTCTATGTAACTAATGACTGAGTTTGAGAGGTGAAGGATCTCTCTAAGTAACATCTAAAAATAATTTCCATCTATTTTGTCGGCACCCAAAATAGATGAGAAATAGAAACTGTGTGATGTTAAAGTATTAATTAGATAATTTCCCCGATTAGCAAGCAGCAAAATGGAGAAAATTCACTATGAGTTTGGATCTTGTTGCTGGCCAAGACAATGAAACCTTAAGTATTTAAGTTAAGGTTCATTCTTTTTACTATTGCGGAAAAAGTGCATTAATTAAAAAAAAAAAAGAATGTGAGTCTTGTAATCTTTTCACTATTGAAGGAAAAGTGTATTACTTAGAATATTTATGTAATGGCTTCATTTTATTACATTTAAGAAAAAGATTGCCGATTTTAAATGTGTTGTTAATTGTATTGAAGTAACTGCTTTTTAGTACAGCCTGAGAATAGCAAGTGTGTTTCACAGCACCAGAAGGATGACAGAGCTCATCAATGGCTGAACAACAGTAGCATTCTTACTGTGGAAATTTGGACTTATGGAATTTTGTGCTATTTTGCACCCAGCAAATGGACAGGTGTGTATATCACCACTTCATGTCATTTTACATTTTCATGTTACCAAGTGTTGTATTAGGAGGGTTGCATCTTTAGAGAAATAGTTTTGATGTTCCTATTCCTGAATAGGCATACACAGGAAAGATATCAAGGTCATGATGGCTGAGAGAGTAAACCATTTCTGGGGGTGAGATACTACTCTGTATTTGGGCTCTTATATAGCCTCCAGCTCTTGGAATATAATATGGAATCTACCTATGAGAATGGTTTTAAAGTTTTTTCCTTAGCCTGCTTGATTTCATGCTAATGATGTTACAGATAATTAACATTTTCCTTTCTTTAAGGATGGAGCTTATGCCAGTATATGGTAGGACATGTACAAAGTGCAGGGCCTGTCTTGGTTTAGCACAAAGCCAGAAAAGAACTGAGTTTTACTTTGCTTTCCTAAAATGTTTCTGTATTGTCCTATTACTGTTTGACATATTTAATTCATGTAATGCATGATACAATATGAGTAAAATTATGACTGGGTCCTAATTATATAGGGGGGGGTGGAGGCAGAATATAGGGCCCCAGTGTGATCCCTACTAAATATGGCCAAGTATTTAGGGCAGGGCAATGAAGAGTAGAGGAGTGTACCATCTTTGTCACAGTACCCCTGCTAGATGCTATTGTGCTGGTTTATTTTTGCTTGCATAAGGATAGTGACCTCTAATGTTTGTATAGATTTTTTAATTTGGACTTAGAGGGGCTGATGTAGTAACAACTGCGGCAGAACAGGCGTTCGTTATGAGTATAGGTTTTGATCACTGTGCATGGCTAAAGCTGGCGCTTCTGCGGGGATGTAAAAGAAATAAATTATGCAAATGATTTACATGCAGAAATCTGGGCACTCATGAAGAAATGAGCATACATAAGCGCGGTTATGCCCTATATAATAAGCACACTACCAGAGAAGCCAACATATGATATCACAAAACACTAAAATGTAAACATACTGAATATAGAGAACCAACTTCAAATTAGCCCTCTGTGTCTATATAATAAGCAGCCACATCCACGCCAAAAATCTGAGCCTGAAAGCAAGTGAGTAAATGGGTCTCCCTATTTTTAATATTTCAAATAACTGCAGAAAAAATGGCAAATATTTTCATGGGTGATAATTCACACCACATGACAGTGAGACAGGTGCTCAGCTGGACACAAATCTGGACGCCCAAGTGCCATGATAGGCGTTCATGTGGGGTGCGAATCTAGACCCTTGGTGTTGCGATCCCCCCTGCTGCTGCGCTGCAGGAGGTCTCTTACCTTCCTCTGGAGGCCGCTCTGAAGCCAGGGCCTCGCCTGCGCATCATCCAGGACTTGCTCCAGGGCCTGAGAGGCCTAGCTGCTCCTGAGGCATGCCGGTGGCTTGCAGCCTCAGTGTTTGGACTTCCTGTTGGGCGACGCCCTTCCCTAGGGGCTGGCCTGCAGCTCTCTACCCTAGTTATAGGACCAGCGGTGGGCGGTCCTGGCAAGCTCCTCCCAGGGAGTTGCCTTCTACCTCCAGTATTTAAGGACCTTCTGTTCACTGTGTCTTTGCCTTCGGATCGGGCTCTACAGTAGTCTGTAACCCTGCCGATCCAGGTCCTCCGTGGCTCTGACTCCTGCTTGTTGTCAGCCTGCATTGACTCCGGTCCGTGCCTCTGACTCCTGCTTGTCTTCTGCCTGCCTTGACTCCGGTCCGTGACTCTGACTCCTGCTTGTCTTCAGCCTGCCTTGACTCCGGTCCGTGACTCTGACTCCTGCTTGTCTTCAGCCTGCCTTGACTCTGGTCCGTGACTCCGACTCCTGCTTGTCTTCAGCCTGCCTTGACTCCGGTCCATGACTCCGACTCCTGCTTGTCTTCAGCCTGCCTTGACTCCGGTCCGTGACTCCGACTCCTGCTTGTCTTCAGCCTGCCTTGACTCCGGTCTGTGACTCCGACTCCTGCTTGTCTTCAGCCTGCCTTGACTCCGGTCCGTGACTCCGTCTCCTGCTTGTCTTCGGCCTTCGGATCGGGCTCTACAGTAGTCTGTAACCCTGCCGATCCAGGTCCTCCGTGGCTCCGACTCCTGCTTGTCTTCAGCCTGCCTTGACTCCGGTCCGTGACTCCGACTCCTGCTTGTCTTCAGCCTGCCTTGACTCCGGTCTGTGACTCCGACTCCTGCTTGTCTTCAGCCTGCCTTGACTCCGGTCCGTGACTCCGTCTCCTGCTTGTCTTCGGCCTTCGGATCGGGCTCTACAGTAGTCTGTAACCCTGCCGATCCAGGTCCTCCGTGGCTCCGACTACTCTGACTCCTGCTTGTCTTCAGCCGGTCTGTGACTCCGGTCTGTGACTCCGACTCCTGCTTGTCTCCAGCCTGCCTTGACTCCGGTCCGTGACTCCGACTCCTGCTTGTCTTCGGCCTTCGATCAGGCCTTACAGTTGGCTGTAACCGTGCTGATCCAGGTCTTCCATGGTTCCTTGTCCAGTGTCTTGCCTGATGTCCGCTCCTGTTTCTGCCAGCCGTAAGGACTTCGGATGTGAGTATCCCAGCATCGGAGTTCCTGTTCGCCTGGGTCTTCCCCGCGCCCTCCTTCTCAGCGTGGTCCGCGACCAGCCTTCCTAGGCTGTGTAGGGCGCGTCTGGGACAGGGTGGTCCGCGACTCAGTCCCACGGGTGGGCTGAGTAGGGCGCCCTGATGGACAGTGCAATGTTCCCGTCCAGCCTTGTCTTCAGTGTCTGCTTCAGCCCTTGTCTGGATGTCTACCTGTCTCTGCCTTGACCTGGTTCCTGAGCCTTCTGTCCTGTTGGGCCCTGGAGTGGCCAACAGGAGGGATTCGTCCCACGGGCTCTTGAGCTTCTGCCAGCCGAGGGGGCTTCGGATGTGAGTATCCCAGCATCGGAGTTCCTGCTCGCCTGGACCTTTCCTGTGTCTCGCTTCAGCCCTTGTCCTGATGTCTCAGTCTTGCTTCAGCCTGCTTCTGCCCCGTCTGATGTCTTCTGTTCAAGGACTCTGTCTGCCCTCGCCTCTGTCCGGCCTGCTGCCCATTGCCGTTCCCTGCGGCAGGTCCGAAAGGGCCGGGAACAGTCGGAGGACCGTTCATTAGTCAACTTCCCCGTGTTGGCTACCATGGGCATGCAGGTCCGGCTGAGGGTCGGACTCCCTGCTTCTGTTCCTGCCTGCCTGGCTCACCATGCCTGCTCAGCTCACCTCCCACGGTGTGGCCTTGGGCTCCTCCTGGGGTCCTGCCGTGGCCCAAGGGCTCACCACCCGCCCGAGACGACCGCGCCCGCGCGCGCTCGTAACACTTGGGGGCCCAGAAAGGCACCTAGATATCTAATTACCAACCTGGCCACGTGGGCACCCATTATCCATGTATAAAAGCGAGCGAGCGAATGGGTCTCCAAATTCAGTGACAATATGACTCTGAAATGTATTTTTTTTTTTTTTTAATATTTTCTTTATTGAGGGGCAATAGGATATAACACTAGGAAGAATAACATGCTGACAACATACAACTGAAGTTCAGAACATTGCCACAAAACTACACATCCATTGCCTACCATCCCTCCACAAATTTTTATTTTTTTTTAACCCAGAACTCTCATCCCTCCCTCCCCCCCTCCCTCCCTCCCTACACCCTATTGAGATTGGTAAATCAGTGTCCACTGCCCGGACGTTGATTGTCCCAATCTGTAGCAAATCTTCTGCATTAGTGGAGTACCAGAGAGCCTATCCGCCGTTGTGCACCAGTTCAAACTAGCGTCTTAGCGTTATAGTCCATCCGAAGAATATTCGTTATGTGGTCTCTCGTGGACTGTGGAAGGGAGTGCCAGTATGGTAACCAGATATCTGCACATTGACCTTGAGCTTTCGTTGTTTTCTGTGTTGCCGTCAGATATACCATTTGTAGGTGTGTAGTCATATGATTTCTCCATAAGTTTATGTGAGGTGACTCCTTTGAGATCCAGACCGACATAATAGTCTGAAGGCCCACAAGAAACGCTTTACCCATAAATAATAACATCTGGTCTGGCATCCCCTCCATCCTCTCGTCAAATAATCTAAATAGACATAACTTATGTGTAATTGGGATCTCCCGTCCCGTGATAGAATGCAATTCATCCCCCAACGCAGTCCAAAACTTTTGTATCTCAGTACATTCCCACAAACAGTGAAATAATGAACCAGGCAATAAACCACATTTCAAACATAAATTAGAGTCACAAAGTTTGGCTGCGTACATCCACGTTCTTGGCATATACATACATTGTAAAACTTTAAAACCCACTTCCCGTAGTTCTACATTATCTGTATACACATAACATTTCTCAAGAATGTGCCCAATTTCTTCTGAAGTCATAGTAATATCAGCTTGTTTCTCCCATTTTTTACGTATCTGTTGGATGGTACAGGTATTTGTTAACAGCTTAAGCTGCTTAGAGAATGCTCTGCATGTATTTGGTTTAGACCCCCCCAAGGTAAGAAAGTCCTGCAGACTCCAGGACCTCTCCCACGCCATGTGTTTCATGCGTTCCTGCATGAAATAATGTCTTATCTGAAGATATCCAAAGAAATCTTTGCTGCTAAGGCCAAATTGGGTTTGTAAGGCTGCAAAACTTTTAAGCTGTGCAGTCATGGGTTCTAAGCACTGGAATAGCATATGTATACCTTTTTCTTCCCAGGATTTAAAGATCGAGGATGTCATTCCAGCAGGAAAAGCTGGGTTTCCCAGCAATGATAGAAAAGGGGATGTGATGCTTTCCATTCCCAGCTTAACTTTACATAAATAACGCCAGGCGATCCTACATGAACGTAAAACCCAACTATTTTTGTAGGAGCCTATCACCACCGCCCCTTGTGCCTGCAAAATGTTTTGTGGCCTATATGGGTATAGCCAGGCCCAGATAAAAGAGAACGGGGAGTAAACACTTGTTCCATGTATCCAATCATAAATGTGTCGTAGCAAGCAAGATAAATTATAATGTCTCCAGTTTGGACAATCAAGCCCTCCTTGTCCTCTAGAATGCATCAGTGATCCCAAAGATAGGCGCGCTTTGTGTCTTCCCCATATATAAGATCTAATCAATTTGTTAATAGTGGATAGGTCTTTTTTTGTCAGCCATAAAGGCAGTTGTTGTAAAACATATATCCACCTGGGGAGCTCCATCATTTTTAGCAAGTGTATTTTCCCCGTGATGGATAGTGGTAAGGTAGTCCAAAGTTGCAATTTGTTTTCCATATTCTTGAGTAAGAAATCTATATTAACCTTGTGTAACAGCTTGACCTCCGCCGTTAGCCTGATTCCTAGATATCGCATATCCCCAACCACCCACTTAAGTGGAAATTGCCCAGCCCACTGTTCTTTATGAAAGGGGCTCAGTGCCAACGCTTCAGACTTATCAATATTTATCTTCAACCCGGCAAATAGGCCAAAATTTGCCTGATGTTGTAACACTCTAGTAAGGGACCTTTGTGGGTCCGTCAAGAATACTAATACATCATCCGCGAATGCTGAAGTTTTAAACGTTTGGCCCTTCTGAAGGAATCCGTGAATCATTGGGTCTTGCTCTATCTTGCGCAATAAGGGATCTATCGATAAGATATATAAGAGAGGCGATAGTGGGCAACCTTGGCGTGTACCCCTATAAAGCTGGAAATCCCTCGATGTTTGCCCATTGGCCAGGATCGCGGACATCGGCCGATGATATAACATGGAAATGCTATGTACGATGTTGCCTGTAAAACCATATCTTTTTAAGACAGAGAAAAGGTAAGGCCAGGAGACCCTGTCAAACGCCTTCTCAGAGTCGAACGCTACCACCATAGCCCCTTGTGCTCTCGCTTTACATTCTTCCATAGCAATTACCAGTTTAGTCATATTGATCGATATGGATCGTCCCCGGACAAAACCCACTTGTTGTGCAGATATTAAAGAGGGGAAAACCTCACTTAAACGATCTGCCAAAATTTTGGCAAAGAGCTTTGCCTCACAATTAAGTAAGGATATAGGTCTATATGATGCCGGTGAGGCCAGGTCCTTCCCAGGCTTTTCTAATACTGTTATAAACGCTTTAGTTATGCCTTCAGGGAAATTCCCCTCCTTTTGGGCGGCGTGATAGAACCGTAGAAGTGCTCCCGAAGCCTGTGGTTGTAGAATTTTATAATCAGCACACAGGCCATCTGGGCCCGGAGTCTTATGCAACTTACTGCTTTTTATGACAGCTAGTAATTCCACTTGTGTAATTGGGGCATTAAGCATTTGTAACTGTTCCGCCGAGAGCTGGGGTAACTGTAGGTCTGCCATAAATTCTTCTTCTTCCATTGCACCGCCTTGCCTATCGTCGGTATACAATGTTTGATAGAACATGCGGAATGCATCACATACCTCCGCCCCCTTTGTAATAGGTACTCCCTGGGCATCTTTCAGCTTATCAATGAAAGTTTTCCCACGCTGTACACGTACCAGGTTAGCCAAAAGTTTTCCCGCTTTATTTCCAAAGTGATATAGATTATGTGAACCTTTTTGCATAGTTCTTTGAGCTCTAATATGCAATGCCGTATTTAAGGCTCTAAGACATTCATTGCACATATTCAAATGGTCTCTAGTTTTGAACGCGGCTAGTTGTCGTTTGGCAGCTTGCAACTCCGCTTCTAGGGCAATAATCTGTTTGTGTAAGGCTTTAGATTGAGCAATCACATAGGATGTAATTTCCCCTCTCATCACCGCCTTACTTGCTTCCCAATATAAACAGGGGTCTTCCGCATGTGCTTGGTTGTTCTCAGCATATTCTAGCCATTTTGTTCTCAGGAAGTCTTTAAACTGTGTATCCCCCGCTAGGGCACTGGGAAATCTCCATAGCTTCGTCCCTGCTGTGGCATTATCCCCTAGCATATCCACCCAGAGCATAGCGTGATCTGAAATGGCCACATCTCCTATGTGCGCTCGCTGCGCCTTAGCAAAATGACTGTTAGCAATAAGTATATAGTCTATTCGGGACATGGTAGCGTGAGCTCTTGAGACGTGAGTATAATCTCTCGCTGTGGGATTTAGCGTTCTCCAAATGTCCATCACATTAAGCTCTGCACATAGGTAAGAGATCCCCCTGGAACGTAAGGGCTGTGGCTCCGTGGGACCCTGTGACCTGTCGACCATAGAATCGTGTACACAATTGAAGTCTCCCAATAGGAGCAAGGGGCCACTTTGCACTGAGAGGATCGTTCCCACTAGCTGTTGAAAGAACTGATGGGAGTACTGATTTGGAGCATATACAGAACAGATGGTAATGTCTTTGCCATTTAATTTGCCTGTGATAATAAGACTTCTTCCACTAGGGTCTGCCACCTGCAGTTTACTTTCAAATCTAATATTTTTATGAATTAAGACGGCTGTACCGGCTTTCTTTCCCAATGCAGAAGCATAAAAGCATTGTCCTACCCAACCTCTCTTTAATTTTTTGCTTTCTGCGTCTGTGAGGTGCGTTTCTTGGAGTCCAATAAGATCTATTTTATGTCTATTAATAACACTCAAGATCTTCTGCCGTTTGATTGGGGAGCCCAGTCCCCCCACATTCCACGAACCAATTCGGATATTATTCATCCATTCTGCCAAAGGAGACCATTGTAGGACTTCTGCTCTACTGCTGCAGGCAGGCCTCCCAGGCGAGCCTCCCGTGACAGAACGCTGTTATTCACTGACCTCGGTGCAGTTTCGTTCTGGCTTTTGTCTCTCATTGGGCTATCCTGTAAATCCTTACGACAGTTCCAACTTCCCTTTGCAGTGTTTGGCATCTCTAATAGTGTGCTGTGATCCCCCTCCTTTTCGTTTCCCCAACAACTCCACATTAATCACCCACCCACCCCAATCCCAGTGTCTCCCCCCCTAACTAGAAATCCCTTCAAAAGGAATAGGCCCCTTACGCCGTTAAAAAACGGGGCTGGAGATCCGTATTGATGCGTTCGGGTGTAGGCCCCCCCTCGAAATTGCTCTACGAAAGTGGTAACTCACAATCTGCTGGTTATCACCGATTTATGCGGGTTTTATGGTCACCCCATCTCCCACCCGATGGTCGTCCACTGGTGATCCACTGTGCTTGCAGCGGGTTCACTCATATATAGCCTGTGTCCATACCCGATTCATCAAATAATAAAATAGAAAGTCCAAGATGAAACATCAATTACAAAAGCTTTCGCACTGCCTTCTCTTGGACATCACTTGAGCCCTGCAATGGGAGATGGAGTACTGACTTTGAGAAAAAGAGGAAAAAAAAAAAAATTGACGAGAAAACTTGTCCTGTACTGTCTTCAGGAATTAGGCTGTGTCGCAGTTCATCCAGGCCACTGCTTTTTCTGGCGTTTCAAAATTATGTATTTTCCCATCCTTCCACACTCGGAGTGTGGCCGGGAATTGTAGGGCGAAACGGATATTTTTATTGAATAAATCATTGCAAGTGGCAGAGAAAAGCTTCCTTTTAGCTGCGACGGCCGCCGAAAAGTCTTGAAATATAATAATCTTCTTGTCCTGATATTTGAGGTCCCTCGTCTTTTTAAAAGCGGTATGTACCATGGTCTTTTGAGTCCAGTCAAGAAATTTAGCTATAACCAGACGGGGTCTACTCTCTGACTCCCTTCTCGGGCCTAGCCGGTGCGCTCTTTCCACTATAAGTTTGCCTTTTAGATCTTCAAGCCGTAGCGCCTCAGGCAACCATTTTTCCAGTAAAGACTTTAATTCCCCGTCAGCTATAGTTTCGGGGAAGCCCATAAATTTTAGGTTATTCCTTCTCGCCCGGTTTTCTAGGTCTTCGATTTTACTTACAGCTGATTTGACTTCCTGCTCCAGCGTTCCGATCCGCGTGGCGGCCGCCATGACATCTTCCTCTACTGCGGAGATTCGCCCCTCGGCGATATCAATACGGTGACCAATATCTCCCAATGCTTCTTTAATAGATGTACAATTGTCCTGTAAAGCGGCGAATTTGGGATCTAAACCCCGGATCACCGCTTCAGTAAGCCTCTGCACTGTTGTTTCATCAAGCCCTATGCAGTCGTTTTCCACTCGGGGTTCCGCCATTTTAGGTGTTTTGTCAGCAGGTTTGGGTTTTTCTTTTCTCACTAAGCGCGTGGTCATTCCAGCATGAAAATGTCTCCACCAGCTAGTAGTCTTCAATCTCTACCGAGAATGTCGTGTTTTGGTGACGAAATATAGTTTTGTAAGGCCTATCTGTTAGCGTTTGGAGAAGCCCACACCCGGAGCAGGAGGACTTGCGACCGTCACCGATCACCGCATCACGTGGTCTCTGAAATGTATTTTTTAATATTTCACATAACTCTGTACTGAAGAAAAATTCTGCTGCTGTCATCCTTTGGCAAACCCACAGGATTTACCACAGCATCAGGAACAGCTGGATGCAATCAGAAATCCTCACCTTACGTCATGCCAAAGTTGCACAGATACACAACCACACCACACCAGTGCAATCAATGGAATAAAATGGCCCCGAGTCGGTGCTGTCACTGTAGCCGAGACGAGGTTGATGCTATCTTCAGGGGATGGCCCCTGTAGGTCCTTGTCATTGGGAGGCAGTTTTGGGAGAAAAGACCAAACAGGATCTTCACTTATACCAGCCCACATTCCCCGCAGGTTGAGCCCTTGGGTACTGGGGCCAGCAGGACTTAGGTGTGGGTCTCTCATAGAAGACGATCCCAGAAGACCGGAGGCAGAAGCGACGTCAGACATACCAGAGATCAGGGCATGCAGCAGACGAGAGGAACCAGGCACAATCCGAGAGTCAGGGCAGGCAGCGGACAAGAAGAGTCAGAGAACAGGCAGAAAGTCGGGACAGACGGCAGGCAAAGTGGAATCCAGGAATGAAGCAGGTTCAGAGCCGAGAGAACAGTCAGAGGGGGTGAGGAACCAGGAACAGGAATCAGGAATGCAGGTATCAGGAGCTGGAGTAGGAACCAGGAATGGGATTCAGGAACGCAGGAACCAGGAGCAGGAATCAGAAATGCAGGGACCAAGACAGACATCTCGCACTCTGGAAAGAGTAGGACCCATTGCTGAGGCGAGGACCTGATGATCAGACAGGGGTTAAATAGTCCCCTGTCCTGACATCATCGGTGAGGGCTGTGGGAAGGTTTTCCCATCATTGGCCCTTTAAAAAAAAAAAGGATCGCGTGCGCGTGCCTGGGGGAGCCGGTGCACCATTGAAGTGGGCGGCGGAGTATGGCCGAATGGCCCAACAGGGACCGAGAGCCCCATGCAGGCCGGAGCCGTGCCAGTGGCCTCCCTGGGCCCTGAGGTGAGGGATACCGGTCGCGGACCCCCACGGCCGGCGAGCGCAACAGTCACTTAACTCATGACCTGACTGTAGCGGTAAAAAACCCACATTAAAAAACCCACACTAGCATTAGCACAGCTCCCTGCATTGCCCATGATTAGGTAATCGCCTCCTTTCCAGCTCTTAGCATGCACTCACGCAGAAAAAAGTGTCAGTAATGACAGTAAGTGCATTCATACGTGTTTTCCCCACACACAAAACCCTTATTAATCCCCGTATAGGGCTTTGCGCGGGAAAACTCACATAGAAACCCGCGGCAGCTTCCGCGAACCTTATTACATTAGCCCCGGAGAGAGAAGAAATGTTTCCTTTCAGTTCTCTTAATTTTTTTCAGAGTAAATGTCCAAAGTCTTGGTTGAGGACTCTTAGAAAGTAAAGAGAATTATTGCCCACCCAACCCTAATATTTCGTGATACATCTCTGGTAATGTTTGCAGTTAATATATGCAATTATTGTTTGGAAGAAAGCTTCTATCCATCCCTTCTACCCAGAGAGAGGAGTTAGAAAACTTTATTGAGTTGTCTTCATGTCCCTTAGCCTAATGGATCCCTTTGCCCATCCATCCATACCTAGCTGATGTCATCACTGGGAGGAGAAAGAGGTAGCAGCTGAAAAGATGCACTCAGGGTCTTTGGGAGATAGAAATGAGAGAGGTTGAGAATTCAAAACCAAGCAATTTGGATCTCAGGTATCTGGGATGGGAAACTAAATTGGGAGAGGAGGATCCGATGTTTCACAGTTTAGCCAAGGAGTTTCACATTCCATTCAAGAATAAAGAAGGTACTCTAGGGAAAGATCAAGGGATCAGAGATTCAGAGATTTCTTTTGAATTGCTTTATGGATATTCTCTGAGAGAGACTTGTAGCAAGTGCCAAGTTTTCATGTTTCAGCTATTTCAGCAGCAAAGTTTATGTCGGAACACGATCATAGTGTCCACCTTGTTTATTATTGGTACTCGTGAAAGGACTACACAGTTAATGCCCAGGGACTGTAAGGTTATCCTTATCCTGTAGAGAACCCTCCAACCCAGGAGAAAAAAAAGAAAAAAGGAAAGACACAGGATTATCAGAAATTTAACTTCAGTATTTGTGTGCCTCTGACTCTCTAAAAATTACCTGAGTCAGGAATTACATTTTGAAAGACCTACACAATCCTGTTTCACAGGAAATCAAGGGGGCAAGCAGCAAAAATACACAGAAAACTCCTTCTTGCTTGTAAAATGAACAAATCATTAAAAACTAGGGATGTGAATCGTTTTTTGACGATTTAAAATATCGTCCGATATATTTTAAATCATCAAAAATCGTTAGGGCCACGATACAATACCAATTCCCCCGATTTATCGTTAAAAAATTGTAAATCGGGGGAAGGGGGAGGACAGGAAAACCGGCACACTAAAACCCCCTAAAATCCACCCCCGACCCTTTAAATTAAATCCCCCACCCTCCCGAACCCCCCCCCAAATGCTTTAAATTACCTGGGGATCCAGCGGTGGTCCAGAACGGCGGTGGTCCGGAACGGCCCCCTCAATTGAATCCTGTTGTCTTCAGCCGGCGCCATTTTGCAAAATGGCCGCCGCAAAATGGCGGCGGCCATAGACAAAAACGATTCGACGCAGGAGGTCGTTCCGGACCCCCGCTGGACTTTTGGCAAGTCTTGTGGGGGTCAGGAGGCCCCCCCAAGCTGGCTAAAAGTTCCTGGGAGTCCAGCGGGGTTCAGGAAGCGATTTCTTGCCGCGAATCGTTTTCCGTACGGAAAATGGCGCCGGCAGGAGATCGACTGCAGGAGGTCGTTCAGCGGGGGTTCCGGACCGCCGCTGAATGACCTCCTGCAGTCGATCTCCTGCCGGCGCCATTTTCCGTACGGAAAACGATTCGCGGCAAGAAATCGCTTCCTGAACCCCGCTGGACTCCCAGAAACTTTTGGCCAGCTTGGGGGGGCCTCCTGACCCCCACAAGACTTGCCAAAAGTCCAGCGGGGGTCCGGAACGACCTCCTGCGTCGAATCGTTTTTGTCTATGGCCGCCGCCATTTTGCGGCGGCCATTTTGCAAAATGGCGCCGGCTGAAGACAACAGGATTCAATTGAGGGGGCCGTTCCGGACCGCCGCCGTTCTGGACCACCGCTGGATCCCCAGGTAATTTAAAGCATTGGGGGGGGGGGTTCGGGAGGGTGGGGGATTTAATTTAAAGGGTCGGGGGTGGGTTTTAGGGGGTTTTAGTGTGTCGGCTCACGATTTTAACGATTTTCACGATAGTTTACACACCCAAACGGCAACAATACGATTCCCTCCCCCTCCCAGCCGAAATCGATCGTTAAGACGATCGAGGACACAATTCACATCTCTATTAAAAACTACAGTCATAAGACAAATCTATAAAAAGAAAATAAAACCAGAATCAACAAATCCTTTTCTTTATCTTAACTTTATCTGTTCTTTAATTGATTAACTCTTCTGTTCATGTAGATTCAACACTGGTTGTTCAGATGCCAAAGCACAGCTTTCTCTTGCTCAGAAGATTCAATAGTAAACCCCTTCAATGCTTTTCTGATCTGTTAACTTACAAGATAATTAAATATCATATCAATGCAGGGCTGCAAGGGTATAAGCAGTGATTGACCACCACCTTCAAGTCAGTGTTCGAAGAATCTGGTCACTTGGCCACCATGGGGTCTGATCTTCTCCACTTGCTCCAGGGCACTTGACCACTAGCCAAATTCAAGGTTTCTTAAATCACTTTTCATTTTCTCTACTCCTTCAGGCATGTCCACTCTTTTGCAGATCTTAGTATCATCTGCATATAGACAAAATGTACCTTCTATCCCTTCCGCAATGTCGCTCACAAAGATATTGAATAGAATCAGTCCCAAAATCAATCCCTGTGGCACTTCACTTAATAAGGTTCTCTCTTTACAGTAGGTTCCTTTCACCATTACACGCTGTCTCCTGTCAGTCAACCAATTTGCAATCCACACCACTACCTTGGCACCCACTCCCAAGCTTCTCATTTTGTTCATGAGTCTCCTATGCGGTATCATATCAAAAACTTTCTTAAAATCCAAGTAAATCACATGGAGGGCTCTTCCCTGATCTATTCTCTATTCACCCAATCAAAAAAATCAATTAGATTTGTCTGACAGGACCGTCCCCTGCTGAATCCAAGCTTTCTTGGGTCCAGCAACCCACCGGATTGTAGATAGTTTGTTATCCATCCCTTCAGTAGAGTCTCTATTAATTTTCCCACCACTGAGGTGAGGCTAACCGGCCTGTAGTTTCCAAACTCCTCTCTGTTCCCACCAGGGCTGGTGCTTCCATTAGGCAAACTAGGTGCTCGCCTAGAGTACCAATATTTTGGGGATGGCAAAATCCTGCCTGTGTGATATCTAGAGGGGTGCTGTACCACAGCCAATAATGTCAAAAAGGGAGTGCTGTGCTGGAACTACTACCTTTGGTAGTTAATTTGGGGAAGGGGGTGTAAATGACCAAAGATTCACCTAGGGTGCCAAATATGTTTGCACCGGCCTTGCTAACATCTGAGGCCACCAAAGACTTGAAAGGGAAGGCAGTCTTCCAGCATGGGGGCAGATCAAGGCCAGTGTTTCCATTAGGCAAACTAGGTAGTCAATAAGAGCACTAAGATTTTGGGGAGAACAAATTACCTCCAGGGTGAGTCCTAGAGTGGTGCTGTGCCAGAGCCAGTTCCACCAAAGAAAGGAGCACTATCCTGAAGCTACTGCCACCAGTAGGAGGAAGAGCTGTGCTGGAGCTGCAGTCAATAAGTGAATTGGGGGAGGGGGTACTTGATTGAAGTTTTGTTTAGGGGCACTAAATAATCTTGCACTGGCCCTGGCTTCCATTACTGTGAAACAGGACCACTCCCGTCTACAGAGATCTATTGAACAGGTCTTTCAGCAGACCCACCAGCACATCTCTGAGCTCCCTCGATATCTTGGGATATACCTCATCGGCCTCATGGCCCTGTCCACTTTCAGTTTTCCTAGTTCTTCCTATACATTCTCTTCTATAAACGGACTTTCATCTACTCCACCTGAAATATGGGCAGGCTAATATGGAGACTATTGCTAAGACTATTGCTCAGACGTTGGTTCACTCCATTTACCCAGAAGCCTTCATTGTCTGTGGCCTGCCTGCAACTT
This sequence comes from Rhinatrema bivittatum, assembly GCF_901001135.1. Lineage (NCBI taxonomy): Eukaryota > Metazoa > Chordata > Amphibia > Gymnophiona > Rhinatrematidae > Rhinatrema > Rhinatrema bivittatum. Next base: position 461,950,343 of record NC_042616.1, read on the forward strand.
TGGCCATAGAAAAAAACCTTTAACTGACCTTAGGTTCAAGACTTTGGAAGACATCTGGAATTCATTTAGGCTCTGCAAAGCCTATGCTAGAAGGTCATGAGGTTACAGATGGCAAATGGCTGAGGCCACATTCTTAGGCTATACCATCTCTAATCGAGGAGCCCAACTGAAATCAAAGTTTCCCATTGCCCCAGGAGGATGGACAAAGATTTAAATATTGACAGGACAAAGAACCTCAGAAGAAGCGTACACATCTGATAAAAGCAAGGCTAGTCTCAAAGGGGCCTTCATGTGGGTGGAGAGTGTTCAGGTTAAAATAGTTTTAGTTTATCCTATTTCATTATGTCATACTGCATAAGTGATTATCATCATAGGCTCACAGGCATTTCTCTATGGTCTAAACCTTTAAAACGCAGCCCTCACGATATACTAAGAGAGATAGACAGACTGTATTGCTTTACCTGTGTTGTAGGCTGTCTGTATCTCCCAAGGATATGCAATAATAAATTTATATTCGCTTCTACTAAATTCTGTGTGATATCCTTGTGTCCCATACATGCAGAGAAGCGCTTACAAGGTGAGGTAATTTATACATACCCCATCCATGGTCTTGTCAACCAGTGATGATCCTTCTCTAGGGTCTTCTTTAATGAACACCGAACTGAAGTATTCGTTTAATATTTCTGCCATTTCTTCATCTCTCTCCCCACATTGATCTTTGTCACCTTTCAATTTCACTATACCACTTTGGGCCTTTCTTCTTTCTCTGATATATCTGAAAAATGTTTTGTCACCTCGCTTTACATCTATGGCAATCCTTTCTTTTGCCCAGGGGTATATTGGCCTATTGGGGGATGGGGCTTTCCCTGGTGGGCTGGTCTAGCTGATCAAGTGGTCTCCCCTGCTCCTACTCATATTGAGGGCACTGCGTGGTTGTGTCACGGTGATGAGCCCTGCAGCATGAGCAGGATAGCTGCATAGCAGGAACGCCTCCCCCCCCCCCCCCCAAGTACCCCTGCAGGAAGTGAGTCGTGATTCATAGGCATACCGCTGGGGCAGAAAGAGTGCATCTCACACCAGAGGCACTCAATGCTGGTGGGGAGTCCAGGTTCTGCCAGTCAAAAGAGTATTGGAGCCACTCCAAAGTCGGGGCTGCTCCGAAGTCAGCCCCCTTGCTCGTTTGGCTGGCAGCGCTGAGTGCCTCTGGTTTTGAGGCGCTGCAAAAAAGAGCTGCTGATGGGGAGGCCAGGCCCTGCCAGCGAAAGAAAAGCATTAGGCCCAGCCCGGAGAAGAGCCACTGGTGGGAAAAGCCAGGCCAGGTCCTGCCAGCGAAAGAAAAGCTTTAGGCCCAGCCCGGAGAAGAGCCACTGGTGGGAAAAGCCAGGCCAGGCCCACTCAGAAAAGAACCGCTGGCAGGAAGGCCAGGTCCCACCAGTGAATGAAGTCCCAAGGGAGGCGATCACGACAAGATGAGAGAGAAAGTAAGGAAGCGAGGTGAAGGGAATGAATGAGAGGGTTGAAAGAACGTTGAAGAGTGGAGTGAATGAGGAAGGGAAAAAAAGGCAGAAAGTATGGAATATGAGGCCTAAATGAAGGGAGGGGAGAGAATGAGAGGAAAGGTGGGAAGAGAGTAAATGTGAAGGAGGGAATATTAGGGATGAGTGAAGGGAAAGAACATAAAGAAGATCCGTGCTCCAGCGGGGATCTCTCCTCCCCCCAGCAGTCAGACAACCTAGGAAGAGGAAGAACATTGGATGAGTGTGTGTGTGGGGGGGGAAGGTTAGGAAAGGGAAAGAGGGTGTAGGTCAGTAGAGATGACCGAATTAGACCTGGCATTACCGGGGGAACACAGCAGCAGTAATAGAAGAGAGGGAGAGGCCTGGTGGGGCCATCACAGACAAAGTAAAGAAGGAAGTAGAGAAAGAGAGGACTGGTAGCCAAAGAAATAAAGTCCATCCAGGTGGTAGCGGAAGGAAGGTGAGAAAGAGAACATGGTGTGAGTGTGTGTATGAGTGAGGTAGCATGTGTGTGTGTTTTTAAGAGAGAAGGGAGTGAATGAGAGAGTGCCATATTTGTGAGTAGGTGAGAGAGGGTGATAGTGCTTGAGGGAGAGCATGTATGTGAGTAGGAGGGAGTGCATAAGAGAGAGAACATATATGTGAATAGGAGAGAGAGGGATGGAATGCAAGAGAATGAGAGGAAAGGAGTGTGTGTGAGTGAGAGCAAGTCCATGTTAGAGTGTGTGCCTATGAGAAATAGGAGATTGTTTGTGGGTCTCCCTCCCCCCACGTCCATGACAATCTCAGGGTGACCGGAAACCAAAAGTTCCCAGATATAGAGAGTGAGGAATATATTTAATCTTTATTAATTTTAATTATTGGGTGTTATTTGATGGGTCTGCAGTTTTGAAATATTTTATTGATGTTTGGGAAATTTGTAAAAATGTTTAATTATTAGATGTTCTGTTTGTCACCTGTTTTAAAAATATTTATTCTTTTTATTAGTATGGTTTTATTGTTATGATTGTTTTATATTTCCTGATTTTATTGTTTAATGTTTTGTATGGAATGGTAAAGTTTCAGTTTTTCCATTGTTGCATTTTCAGTGTTTGTCTTGTTCCAGTTTTCTTTTCAGTTTTTTTTTTCTGTTTATGATTCATGGTCTCTTTTTATTCTGTATTTGGTGAAGATCTGTCTGCATTCTGCTAGTGTGTAGAGATCTATAGCAGCTTGGCTTGTTCCGTTTCCTAATAGCAGGTGTATTTGTGTTTTAGGGCCTGGTGTAAATATTTGCAGTATTGCCCTTTTCATAGGACAGCAACACTGTTACTGTTTGAAGGCTGACAATTAGTGCTGTTTTGGTATAGGAGGTTTACTATATTGTAATTCAATTTACTTATGGCTGTCTTAGGGTCAAGCCCACACCCAAAATGTATTACAGTAGGCCTAATACCATATGAATTCTAAGTGTCTATTTTGAAGCATTTTTTGGCTGGTACCTAAATAGTGCATGTAAATATATGCACATTTTGTAAGAGATATTTTTCCTCAGAGGACTGTACTTTGATATGCATTTTCATGTAAGCTCTGTATTTAATGCATAATTTTTAATTTTGTGGGAAGGGCTGGGGGAGAAGGAACACAGCTGTAAGGATCATCTAGGGCACCACACACATATTCCCCACTATTTACCCATCTCCCACTTCCCCAGTGCACAGGTTCTGGGGAAACATGGGAGAGAGGAGATAGAGTCCCTGAGAGTGTGGCTGTGTTGCCAGATTCCTAGAAATATTTACCACTGACGCTATCTGCCACTCCCCTGGGAACGTGTATGTTTGAGGGTTGAGGGAGCTGGCCAGATGGGGACACTTTTTGCTGGTGCCGCCTTACAATTTTGTTCCATGCCTGGCCTAAGACCCTGCCTAATTGTAGAATTGCACGGCTCGCAGATAGGGAGCAAGGGACTGGGAAATTTCTTTATGCTTATTAATTTTAAAGGGTGTGTGTGTGTGTGTGTATGTGTGTGCATATATATATATATAAATTATATTGTGTGTGTAATTGGGTACCCATGGGCCAGTATGGAGAAAAATGCTCCGGGCCAATATTTTCCCACAATCCACCCCTGCTTCCGCCTGACCTTTTGCTTTCTTTATTTCTTTCTTGTCTCCCTCAGTTTCACCCGGTATTATTCCCTGTGTTCTTCTTTTTGGGATTCTTTATACCTCTTGAACGCTGTTCTTTTGCCTTTTATCTTTTCAGCCACCTCCTTTGAGGACCAGATTGTTGGGTTTTTTTATTCTTCTTGTTTTTATTTATGTTTCTAACATATAGATTAGTTGCCTTTGCAATTGCTCCTTGTAGTCATAAACTGTACTTGCTAAGCAAGCTGTATGAGAGGAGACTGTAAAAGTGTCAGGAAATGCAAGAGCATGCGAATTCAATCCTGGAAATCACAGAGCAGTTGTGGGGGATAAGAGTGGAGATAAAAGACAACTATATTGCAGCATTGCTCCTTTACAGCCTCCCTGATTCCTATGGTTCCCTAATCAATATCCTAGAAGCCAGACCAGAAACTGAACTTGTGCTAGAGTTTGTCAAAGGAGAATCGATTGATGAACACAACCGTGGGAGAAAGACCAGAGTGGAAAGAGAGACTTGGAGACTGAAGGCAGTTCTTAAGAAAGGAGAAAAAAAAAAACCAGAAAAAGAAAGCAGAGCCCAGAGTGTGTTTTTGCTGTAAGAAGCCTGAATACCTAAGGATGTGTCCTCTCTGAGATGTGCTAGCTCAGGAAAAGGATGGGACTTCTCTCTCTATCTCTACATATCCCAGCAGGGATCAGTTCTGCTAAACTTCAATTGTACTCTTGCCACTGGTACACACTAGGTCCCGCCTAAACGCCAACAGGAAGCGCAAAGTAAAGCTGTCAGTCAAAAATGGAAGTTTTAACAGCAAAAAGCAGCACCAGCCTTACACATGCATTTGAAAGTCAAAAGTATGCATGCTGTTTTCCTTCTCTGACCTAAACACACCCAAAGGACATGTTTTTTTAATAAGACAGTACAAAGTACACCTGCTAAAAGCATCTGCCTACAGTATGCAGTTATGCACCCGTTATTTGCGTGGGTGATGATAATGACTAAAAACTACTAGTAGAACTTAAAAACGAGCATGCTTTACACAGATGTGCTTAATTAGTTTTTCCTTGCTTGCTTAGCAATTTTTAATATTTCTACTTACATTTCCCTCATTTTTCTTTACATTCTCTCCTTTTTATAAAGTTTGCAATTTTTGTTTTAATCGCAAGGAGCTTTTGTTAGATATGAGTCATTTTTATAGATTACATGCAGAAACACTGAATTATTGAAAGTTTATCATTTTCTTTTTGAATGCATGCTCACAGTGTTTAATCCCATATGTATTTTGGTTTTAAATTTATATATATGTGTAATTTGTTGCCCATTGTTGTGTACACCTTTTCTCTCTTAGCACAAAGAAATAAGACAACAGCAGCAGAAACATTTACAATATGCAGAGAGTCACTTCAGGGATGGGATTAATTTAGGTTAAGTAGCTTATTTGCTGCGTGAACATGAACAAATCAATCACTAATTATGTATTATTTAAATAAATGACATATTAGCATAACACTGGATCTGCAAGAAAGCAATTTAATTACTGGGACCTGAAGCTATTATGTAAATGCCCAGAAAAGCCTGACTTGGAGAGAGACAGTTATGCTGTTGATCAGGTTTACTTAGCACTGGACCTGGTTGCTACATTTTTGTGTTTGCTTGCATCAGATGAGCAAACTAGGCAGAGAGGAACAATGCACTGCTTAATTACAATGGCGAAATAGTTTTAACTTGACCATTGTGTTGCTGGAAAATAGACTATTGCTGTGCTGCACCTCATCCTTCAAAGCTTTTGTGCATGCCATTCCAATTGTATGTGTTCTGATTAAAATTTCAGGCCCTATCCAAAGTGGTATTGAAGCTCACTTAGAATATAAGAAACAAGAAGATGTCTGCCTAGATGACTCACGTCTTTGTTTCCAGTCAACATGGATTCAACATGACCGACTGAACAAAACAAAAATATGCCCAGGATCTACCTGGATTGAACAATGGGAGCTACACCCTAATACAGAGCTTTCCAAACTGTGTGTCGGGACACGTTAGTGTGTCGCCTGCAGTGTGCAGGTGTGTCGCGCAAGCCCGGGCCACATAGCCGCTCCCCTCCAGCGAGTCACTTTTTTTTTTTTTCAGTTCGTGGGTTGCTTATTATTGGGCGATTTTTGCTGTCAATCGTGTTTTTTTGGGGCTTTGTGGGTGGGACTTGAGCCCAGCTGTCCCTGTCATTGGCTGCTGGTGCTGATGAGGCCTGGCCACGCGGAGAACTGACTGCAAGCAGCAGTGTTTGGTGATCATGGAAGGTGTTATGCACCATGGCAGGCTTGAACCCAAAAGGGAGTGAAGCACTTAACTGGCAACAATCAAAAAGAAAGGGTACATGAGTGTGGGGGGGCCAGACATGTGCTGGGGGGGGGGGGGAAGAGATGAGTGTGTGGGGGCCAGACATGTGCTTGGGGGTAGAGAAAGATGAGTGTGTGGGGGACAGACATCTGCTTGGGCTTGTTTTTTTGGAAAATAGTGCTTGTTTTTTCATGAAACAGTGGCAACAATCAAAAAGAAGAGGTACATGAATGTGGGGGCCAGACGTGCTGAGGGGGGGGGGGGAGATATAAATGTATGGGGGCCAGACATGTGCTTGGGGGGGGGGGGAGAAATGAGTGTGTGGGGGACTGTGTGCTTGGGGAGAGAGATGAGTGTGTGGGGGACAGACATTGTGCTTGGGGGGGGGGGGGAGAAATGAGTGTGTGGGTGAGACATGTGCTTGGGGGGGGAGAAATGAGTGTGTGTGGGACTGTGTGCTTGGGGAGAGAGATGAGTGTGTGGGGGACAGACATTGTGCTTGGGGGGGAGAGAGATGAGTGTGTGGGGGACAGACATTGTGCTTGGGGGGGAGAGAGATAAGTGTGTGGGGGACAGACAATTTGTTTTATTATTGTTACTCAAATTATAACAATAACATTAATCTTGGGTTGTGTCATAAAACATTTTATTTATGTATATATTTAAGGAAACATACATAAATTGTCAAAATACATTTCGTTCGTTTAACCTTTACCCTCTGGTTTGCTAGTGGATTGAATTACTGTGTCGTGAAATTATGTTTGTCTAAAAAGTGTGTCACCGACATGAAAAGTTTGGAAAGCTCTGCCCTAATACATTGTTTCTGCCAAATTCTATCCAGAGGTGTGTAAGTGAAGGAGAAATAGCCTAGTGGTTAGAGCAGTGGACTGGAGACCAGGGTTCGAGTCCTGCTGTCGCTCCTTGGGACCTTGGGCAAGTCACTTTACCCTCCATTGCCTCAGGTACAAAAACTTGTAAGCCCTCTGGGGATAGAGAAATACAGTACCTGAATGTAAACCGGTGTGATATCTTGATTGAGATCGAATGTCGGTATATAAAAAAATAAATAAATAAAATAAATATTGGAAAGGGCAACCATATGCTTGCCTGGGAGCCACAAGGGCAAAGGGGAATCGTTAGGACCTTCCTACTTTAAAATGCTGTTTCCTGCAGATCCAGGTTCAAGGAGTCCATTCATATCCCTGTTTGGGGGCTGTGGGTTCAGTTGTCAGCTGACAGTGAAGAAGAACCAATCTCTATTCAGAATTTAATTTTCAAAAGGGATTAGCTCTACAGCTATCAGTGAAGGGCCAATCACTGAACAATGAAGTGTATTAAGGGAGCTGGGGGAGATTGGAAACTGCCTGCTCTTACCCTCTATTTCACCCACTTCTGGGGGTTCTGGTTGAAGGGGTGAATTGGGGGGGGGGGGGGGGGAGGAGGGTAGTATGGGAATCACTTTTCCTGCTTTCATTGTTTTATTTTTTGGCATGGGGAATAAGAGCTACCATCACTTGAGGTATTTCAAAGATGGGATTGGGAGGGGGATGGAACAGCTCAGCCTCTTTTTTTTTTTTTTTTTTTTGTGCTTTAAAAATGTATTCAGCTAATTTTAGGACTGTTCTGCATCTACAATATATGCTATTGAATTGTTAATAGGTTTTACCCATGTTAACGGCCGAATTTTAAATCGACCACGCACGCAAATATCGTCACTTATGCGAGTTGCTGGGCCTTACGCGCGCACCTCGCACGTTTTCAAAAGGGCCTGGCCATGCACGTAAGTGTCGATACGTGCACAATTGCTGGACCCTGAAAAGGGGGCGTGCCGGGGGGGGGGGGTGCAGTCTGGGTGGGGAGGGTTGAGGCGGGGCGGGGCGGAGGCTGGGCGGGACAATGGTCATTAAACGACTGTCGGCGCGCACAAACTACTTCTCTCCAGGGAAGCAGTAAGTAGTGAAACAAAAAACATTGTACGTTTCTGGGACAGGTTAAGGGGTGGGGAGGAGAGGAGAAGAGGAAGGATGTTTAGGCGGGGGGGAGGGGTAGGAAATGGAGGAAGGCCTGTCATCACCACACATAATCTATCCGCACATGGACGCGCACACACAGCTTTTAAAATCTACCCTTAAGTGTACTTAACTTAGATAAATGGGTTTTTGAAAATTGCTGATAGTATGTTACATTTCCATTTTTGCTTTGAAAATGACCCTGTATGTGTGAAACATAAAATGCATGCATAATTTTGACATATGTAAAATAGTATACCTAATGGAGAACTTTACAATTGGAAAGATTTATGAATCTACATTTATTTTTCTTATGTTATGGTTTCTATACTTTCAGTTCCTTTCTTTACAAGAAGTATTTCTTGGTTTATATTTTTCAATTCAAATAAAAATAAAATAATAGCATATATGCATGTTCATGCTACTTACACACACATATATGCTATTTTTATATATGGAACCCCTTTGAAAATTCACCTTTGTGTGCAAAGTTACCAGGAATAATTTATGCCCTGCTCATGCCACGCCCTCCTCCTCCTCTGCTGGGGCCTGAATCGTGCTTTGAACCATGTAGTTCAAAGCATGACATTCAGGCCCTGGCAGCAGAGGTGCTGCAAGGCCATCCTCCTATTTCCTTGCGTATAGGGTCAGAAAGGGGAGGGGCACCCGAGGGGAAGCACTTTGTCACCCCACTGCCACCAGTTCTCTTCCTAGGAGGGTGGGGATGGGGTGTTGGAGGGGGTTAAAGAGAACTAAAGCATTGCTCTTTGCATACTTCTCCCACAGCCCCCGGTCTCTCGCAGGAATTCGGACAAAACTGACTGTCGGTGGAAAAGGACAAATTTTGCAGCCCTTATTATTGGGCATGGAATTGCAGATGACCAGTATTATAAACACAGCCTCTTAAGCTGTCCTGCAATTCTAGACTTATTTGGTTATATTTATTCAGAAATCAGAAATCTCACTGAGGTTTTAGCAAGTTTATATAAAAACCTCTTTTTTCTTCATTTTCAGCTCTGCCATCCACAGTCTGAGTCTTTGAGATAGTGATGTGCACATATTTTTTTTTCGTTGGCGTTTCGTTTTCGGGTTCAGGGTTGGCCATTTCGGTCAACTCCCTGAACCCAAAATCTTTTTTCTTTGCTATTTCGGGAAAAACCCGAAAAAACAAAAAACCACAGCCCAACCCTTCAAATTATTTAACTATAATCCTCCACACTCCCAACACCCCCAAGACTTACCGAAAGTCCCTGGTGGTCCAGCGGGGGTCCCAGGAGCGATCTCCCCCTCCCGGACCGTCAGCTGCCAGTAATCAAAATGGCGCCGATGGCCCATTACCCTTAACATGAGACAGGGGCTACTGGTGCCATTGGTCAGCCCCTGTCACATGGTAGGTGTAATGGCACCAGTAGCCCCTGTCATATCATAAGGGCAAAGGGTCACCGGCACCATTTTGATTACTGGCAGCCGACGGACCGAGAGGGGGAGATCACTCCTTGGACCCCCGCTGGACTACCAGGGACTTTTGGCAAGTCTTGGGGGGGTCAGGACAGTGGGGGTTTATAATTAATTAAATTTGAAGGGTTGGGGTGGGTTTGTTTTGTTTTTTTTTAATGTGACCTTTCTCCCCCCCCCCCAAAAAAAAAATATGATAGGAAAACCAGATGAAATTTCATGGGTTTTCCTTTCGTTTTGTCAACCCCCCGAAATGCAAAGAAATAGGAAATATCGTCTTTACTTCCTATTTCGTTGCAAACGAATCCGCATCCCTACTTTGAGCCACTTTACGTATCTTCAATATTCATGTACTAATGTTTGTACCAGAATGCACGGGATGAGCACAAATTATGAGTACTACTTTTTTACATCAAGGATATCCATTCACTTCCAAATTGTTTCTTTTTTGTCTTTATTTATCTTTGTTTTTGCTTTTGGTCTTGTCCCTCTCATCCGAGACACAATTTTGGTCACAGAGCTGTTTCGCCCTCTTCTACATGGCTAATGCTTAATGCTTATTTTTATGTTGCTTTTTTTTTCTTTCTGTGAATAGCAATAAACATAGAAAAAAAGTCAAACTTTGTTTATCAGATGGTATTATTCACACAGTTTTCCACATGTAAATGTAATTGCCTTGAAATAGTAGACTCTAAAGACTCAATAGCCAAAACAATTACAGTAAATATCCAACTCAATAACTTGTGTCTTTTACTGGAGCAGTGGCGTATAAAATTACTTATTCCCAGTATTCATCCAAATCAATTTAAACTTACTCATTGAAATGCTCATCCTGGAGGCAAAGGAAATAGGCAAGGATGCAACAATCAGTTGAAAACTATTTCTCTGTCAAAGCATAAAACAAAACTCTTTGCCAAAATGTAGATATCCAATACAGAAACAGAAACTACTATGTGACAATTCTAATTCCTTATAGGTTTAGGTTGTAATTCAGATCGGATTGCATAGAGATAAATTTGGCTGGTAGGTAAAGTCTATTGTCTTTTCCTTTTTTCACTTTCTTACTTTATGTATTGTAAACAAAATGTCACTATCTGTTAGACTGAAATTTAAAAACTGAAAAATAGAATTTTTAATATTGCTTTTTGCTGCCTGGACAAAATGTTGACCTCAGCTCTGTGCCCAGTTCAGCCTCTATCACGCTAACTAAAAAATATCAATCTGTACCATGATATAAGCACTTCCCATGTTCTAGGCAGTTCATGAAAAATTTTGATCGCCCATTTTCACTACTAGCAGCTGGAAAGCATGCAAAAGTTAGATGTACTTTTCTTTGACCAGCTGATATTTTTTTCTGAAATCAGTGCTGTGGTGCAACTGAGTGATGCAATCATGCATGTATCTATATTAAAACCGCGTCACACATTATGCTAGAGAAACAAGATCATTTCAGTGTAGGATACAATGATTTTCTTTCCCTTTAGAAAGCAGATGCATTATATATTGTTAGAAAACGTAGGTGCTGGTAATAGAAGCCTGACAGTGATGGTTACTAGGGATGTGAATCGTTTTAGGACGATTAAAATTATCGTCCGATAATTTTAATATCGTCTTAAACCGTTATGGAACACAATACAATAGAGATTCTAACGATTTATCGTTATAAATCGTTAGAATCGTGAGCCGGCACACTAAAACCCCCTAAAACCCACCCCCGACCCTTTAAATTAAATCCCCCACCCTCCCGAACCCCCCCCCCCAATGACTTAAATAACCTGCGGGTCCAGCGGCGGTCCGGAACGGCAGCGGTCCAGAATGGGCTCCTGCTCCTGAATCTTGTTGTCTTCAGCCGGCGCCATTTTCCAAAATGGCGCCGAAAAATGGCGGCGGCCATAGACGAACACGATTGGACGGCAGGAGGTCCTTCCGGACCCCCGCTGGACTTTTGGCAAGTCTCGTGGGGGTCAGGAGGCCCCCCACAAGCTGGCCAAAAGTTCCTGGAGGTCCAGCGGGGGTCAGGGAGCGATTTCCCGCCGCGAATCGTTTTCGTACGGAAAATGGCGCCGGCAGGAGATCGACTGCAGGAGGTTGTTCAGCGAGGCGCCGGAACCCTCGCTGAACGACCTCCTGCAGTCGATCTCCTGCCGGCGCCATTTTCCGTACGAAAACGATTCGCGGCGGGAAATCGCTCCCTGACCCCCGCTGGACCTCCAGGAACTTTTGGCCAGCTTGTGGGGGCCTCCTGACCCCCACGAGACTTGCCAAAAGTCCAGCGGGGGTCCGGAAGGACCTCCTGCCGTCCAATCGTGTTCGTCTATGGCCGCCGCCATTTTTCGGCGCCATTTTGGAAAATGGCGCCGGCTGAAGACAACAAGATTCAGGAGCAGGAGCCCGTTCCGGACCGCTGCCGTTCCGGACCGCCGCTGGACCCGCAGGTTATTTAAGTCATTTGGGGGGGGTTCGGGAGGGTGGGGGATTTAATTTAAAGGGTCGGGGGTGGGTTTTAGGGGGTTTTAATGTGCCGGTTTTGCGATTTTTTGATTTTTAGATTTTTCACGATTTTTCACGATTTTTCACGATATTTTACCCCCCCAAACGGCAACAATACGATTCCCTCCCCCTCCCAGCCGAAATCGATCGTTAAGACGATCGAGGACACGATTCACATCCCTAATGGTTACAGCAATGGCTAGAGTCAGGAATTGACATTTGTCTGTTATGGGCTAGCAGAATTTGATTAACAGGACCAGGGACAGGAGCTTGACAGTGATCGGAGCTGATTTGATTTATTTCTAAAGACTAAAGGAAGAGCCCAAAATATTATCCAAAAATGATCACAAAATAATCACAGCGATTTTTCTGGGATTTCTTTCTAGCCTGGGTTTCACAGTAAATACTAGATTGGGAGAGTAGAGGATGGATTCATATCGAAAGTCCCTTTAAAAAGTATGAATAATTTCAGAAAATGTATGTCATAATTCAGATGAGTATATTTTCAAAGGTTTTTCTTGCATAAAATGGCATTTATGTGCATATGCGTGACATTTGTATTTATCTCAGATTTTCCAAATAGGCCATGTATGCGCATGAACAAAGTGAGCGTGTTTAGGAGAGCAGCGTAGCATGGTTTGTAAGTTTGCTGTACGTTGCTTCTTAATAAAAGGCATATGCGCGAACATCATCAAGAATGTGCAAACATTTTTACACCAGTTAATTAACACTCCGGTTTCAAACTTCCTTTGTTTTTTTTTTTGACCTGGTCATTGATGTTTGACGGGCTGGCTGGTGAGTGAGCACTGCAACACACTAGGAGGAGAGGAAGAGGGCATGGTGCAGGGAGTAACAGGGAAATCAATGACCTTGCACCTAAATGTGTTTGCCTGCAAATATTTGGGAGGGATTTGTCTTTCTGCCTGATACAAGGTTTGCTTGTATTCTGTGGTTGTACCTGTCAGTGAATAGCACAGCATTTCAGAGTGTGTGTGTGTGTGTGTGGTGTTTGGGGCAGGTGGGGGAGGGTGAGTGTGTGTCATTGGGGCATATTGGAGCATAGTGGGAGATAAGTGACACTGAGGCAAACTGGGATGTCAATTTGTGTCACGGGGGTGGGATGGGATGGGGGGTGGGGAAGGGGGGGGGGGGGGTAAGTGAATGGCTGGGGAAATAAAGTCCGAAATGAGTATAATAAACTTATGGATACTTGTGGCACAGAGGTTGAGGAGGGAGAGAGAACAGAGGAGCAGGAGCTGCCCATTATAGGACCAGGGCATAGTTTTTGGATCTGTCAAAGGAGCAAGTCATGTGCAAAGTCAGGTAAAACTTGGAAACCTTACTATATCTATTCCAGCAGTTAGAGCATGACCTGCATCCTCCACTCAGAGAGGCCACTCATTGGGGGCCGATGAAATATTTTGGCTCAGAAAGTTGGCGGTGAACAGTCAGCGCCTGCTTTCTTAATGCACCCCCAGGTGCCCACCATGGGGTGCCATGCAATATTTAAATTAGGGGGTCGCATTAGCAAGGAGGTGCTAGGGTCGCTTGCGAGCTCCTAGCACCTCCGTATGACATAGTGAGGGCAAAGGTAGCGCCGGCGCCATTTTGAAGATTGGCAATACGGCCCGCGTGCAGGAGGTCACTCCCGGACCCCCGCTGGACTTTTGGCAAGTCTTGTGGGGGTCAGGAAGCCCCCCCAAGCTGGCCAAAAGTCCCTGGGGGTCCAGCGGGGGTCCGGGGGTGATCTCCTGGACGCTTGACGTCGGGAACCTGGAACCAAAATGGCGCCGGCGCTACCTTTGCCCTGTCACATGATAAGGGCAAAGGGCCACTGGCGCCATTTCTCTCAATGCAGTCGTGGCCAGAGAGAGGGAGATCGCGTCGGGACCCCCCCACTGGACCCCAGGGAACTTAAAACATTTTGGGGGGGTTCGGGAGGGTGGGGGATTTGTTTTAAAGGTTCGGGGTGGGTTTTAGGGTTTTTTGGTGTGCTGGTTTTCCCACCCTCCCCCGATTTACGATTTTTAACGATTTAAAAAAAAACCAAAACATGACGATAAGATTTCCCTCCCCCCCAGCCAAAATCGATCGTTAAGACGATTGATCACACGATTCACACCCCTAGCAGACATGGAATGAATGGCTTTATTGCACTGCTGTAGATAGATGGTATGAAGCAGGAAGGTAAGGTACTGAGGTCCGCGAGGTGCCAATACGTTCAACAGTCTCAGATGTAGAATCTAACCCAGATGTTCAAGAGAGGTGGGAATCCACGGTGCGGGCAATGCCGAGCCTGGTGGGTGGAGTTGGAGCACCAGATCGTAAAGGTACTCACAGGAGTGTAGGCATCTTCCTGGTAGTGAGATGGTGGGAACCGAAGGTCCATGGTACAGGATACATAGACTGGTAGGCCCTCGAGGAGCGAGTACCTGATAATCCAGAGATCCTGAAAAGAAAAGGAGAGAGAGACCCCGAGGAGTGGTTGTCTCAGTTAGTAGAGGCCCCAAAGGGTGATGGAAGTGAGAGACCCCCGAGGAGCGGGTGTCTTGAACTTCTGAAGGAGCAAGGCACTTGAAGTGTAGAGCGGCATCTAAGCGTGCAGCTTAGAGCGGTCAGAGTAGCTTAACAAAAGTCCTTGCTAACTCAGAGGTGGTAGCGAAGCAGAGGCTTTAAATACCCGGAGGTATTGACGTCATGTGGTGGGGACACCCCCAAGGTTCCTGCCATGACGTGTATTTGAGCATAGGAGATGTGTGCGCGCGTGCCCTAGGAGGCCACAGGAAGGAGCATGGTGGACTGGAATGCCCATGCTAAGCTGGAGATGCCGAGGCCCTCGGCACTTGGCACCGGAGGCAGCCATCTTGCCCAAGGAGGAGGAAAAGGAAGAAAAGAGGTAAAGCAGAGCGGTTGCAGCCATCTGCGACCGACGGACGCAACAACCTCAAGGTCACTATGGCCCTGGCCTTTATTGCCACAGCACCTTCCAGTCACCTCTAGGGGTCACAGCAGAAATACGATAGTCAGCCACCTCCATATATATTGATCAGTTTCTGGTTCAATTCTCAGGAAAACACATCACTATTTCCCTTGGAGCAGACAGCAACAACAACAAATAATGATAGATTTATTTTTTTAATTCTTTTTTTTATTCATTTTCATATATATATATATCAACATTAAACTTGAATAGGAAAACATTGAGCCAGTGAAGTCCACAATAAAAGTAACATTAATATAAAGGAAAATGGAAAAAATTTCTCAAGGCTCATTACATTCTTAGCCCTGAATAAGGAGGATCCTAGCATTAAAAACAGACTAGCAACAGGGGGATATTAAATAGCTAGTACAGATCATGACTGGTATTCTGAACCATTCCCAGCTAATAAGGGGAGAGATTCTGTTGATTGAGGGGATTTGTCACTCAAAAAGGAAATCAACTGTGAGAAATGAAAGAAAACATATGAAATGCTCTGATATTTTATAACTCAATTACACGATTGTTATCACCTCTTCTCAGTGTTTTTTTTTAATTTTTCATTATCTATATTTATATTCTCAATCACCCACATGAGTGTATAAATATCATCTTGTTTTACACTAATTTCAAATGGCGTTTAACAAAAAAAAATCTTTTTAAGGAAAGAGAAGGAATGTTTCATACAGATTTATATGTCACTACATCCGGTAGTGTTTTCAATATAATCATTAACCAACCTCCTCCTTCCTGGTGTTTTTGTGCCTATAATCTAGAAAAAGCCATACTGGGTCAGACCAAGGTCCATCAAGCCCAGCATCCTGTTTCCAACAGTGGCCAATCCAGGCCATAAGAACCTGGCAAGTACCCAAAAACTAAGTCTATTCCATGTTACCATTGCTAATGGCAGTGGCTATTCTCTAAGGGGTAGATCTTTAAAAAGTACGCTGGATTTTATAAGATACGTGCGTAGCCACGCGTATCTTATAAAATCCGGGGTCGGCGCGTGCAAGGGGGTGCACATTTGTGCAACCTGTGCGCGCCGAGCCCAGCGCGCGCTGCCTGTTCCCTCCGAGGCCTCTCCGAAATCGGAGCGGTCTCGGAGGGAACTTTCCTTCCACCTCCCCTCACCTTCTCCTCCCTTCCCCTACCTAACCTACCACCCCCGGCCCTATCTAAACCCCCTCACCTTTGTTGGCAGATTTACGCCTGCCGAAAGCAGGTGTAAATCTGTGCACGCCAGCACGCTGCTGGCGCGCCATCACCCGACCCGGGGGCTGGTCCGGAGGCCTTGACCACGCCCCCGGGCCAGCACCACACCCCCAGTCCCACCCCAAACCGCCCCCCTGACCCCCGGACATGCCGCTGGACATGCCCCCTCCTGCCCCTTTTATGAAGCCCAGGGACTTACGCGCGTCCTGGGGCTATGCGCGTGCCGGTGGCCTATGCAAAATAGGCGCACCGGCGCGCAGGGCTTTTAAAATCCGGCCCAGTATGCATGTCCATGTTTATCGTGGCTGCCATGGAAGTGCTCCAAAAGGCATTGTACCCAACATAAATTGATTAGCAATGACCCATTGTTTGGCAGTATGTACTCTTGCCATGTCTACTACAGCTTTCAATTGTGCGGCTACATAATATGCCTGAAAACCTAGCACTCCCAAGCCTCCTCATATCTTGGCCTGATATAAGGTACGTCTTGCCACCCTAGGTGGTCTGCATCGCCAGATAAAATAAACAATTTTCTTCTGCATTTTACGGAGAAGGGCTGACGGCAAAATTATGGGAAGTGAAGTAAAAAGGTATAGATACCGGGGTAGGACATTCATTTTAATGATCGCAATACACCCCATCAACGTTAACGGTCCCTTATGCCATTTATCTAGATCTTTATATATACCTCTCGATAAGGGAAGGTAATTAAGATTATAAAGGTCCTCCAAATTTGCATTGAAATGTATTCCCAAGTATTTTAATGATTTTTTGGCCCACTGAAAGGGATACTTCCTAGATATATTTTGAATTTCATTATTAGGCAGATTGATGCTCAGTAACTCAGATTTTTCCAAGTTCCCCTTGAACCCCGACGTGCTGCTAAATAGTAGAGATGTGAATCGGAACCAGAATCGGTTCGGATTTCAGTTCCGATTCACATCTCTACTAAATAGTGTTATTTCTGATTGCACCCCTGTTAAAGAATGGGTTGGGTGGGCTAGAGTGAACATGATGTCATCTGCTAAAAGTGACAATTTGAAGTTGCGGTTCCCCAATTGAATCCCCAAAATGGCGGATGACTTCCGGATCCTGGTTGCAAAAGGCTCCAAAAATAATGCAAATAGTAATGGGGAGAGTGGGCAACCCTGTCGGGTGCCTCTGCCAATCGCAAACCTATCCCCTTATCCCCCATTTACCTTGACCATAGCTTGCAGTTGATTATTTAACTGGAAAATCCATTGCAAAAAGAATGGGCCAAAATTCATTTTGATCAGGGTTTGAAACAGAAAAGGCCAGTGGACCATATCAAAGGCCTTCTCTGCATCTATAGACAGTAGTGCCACAGTTATATTCTCTCTCTTTGCCCACCATATCAGGTCAAGAATTTTTCTCACATTATTGGCTGCCATGCATTGAGACACGAAACCCACCTGATCCAAGTGTACTAAGGAGAGTAAATATTTGTTCAATCATAGCACTAATATTCTGGCCAGGAGTTTTAGGTCTTGATTGATGAGGGATATCAGCCTATATGACCCACACAAAGTGGGATCTCTGCCCAGCTTGGGCAACACCTTGATACCAGCTGTGTTGGATTGGGCAAAAAAGGAGCCTCCTTCTCGGATATTGTTAAACAATTCCATTAAGTGGGTAGTCAAAATCTCTGGGAGTGCTTTATAATATTCCCCAGGTAGACCGTCTAAACCAGACAATTTGCCATTTTTGAGTGACTTAATCACCAATCTTACTTCCTCAGCTGAGATGGGGCAGTCTAAATCTTGTTGCTGATCCTGGGATAACAAGGGGAAGCTCCACAGTAGCTAGATAATTTGTGATAGCTGAATCATGAATTGTTGCATTTGAACTATAGAGGGAGGCATAAAAATCCATGAAGCATTGTCTGATTTTTGTAGGATCGTAGTGTTTATATCATTGGAGTATTATTTTTGTGACTATACTATGAGATATGCATGCCTTTAGCTGGCGCACCAACAATTTGCCGGCTTTGTCACTTCCCTCGAAGTAAGTTTGCTTAGTCTTCTCTAGATGGTGAGCAATCTGATTATCATTTAAAGTATTCAATTTAAATCTAGCCTCCATTAGCTGCTTGTAGATTTGCTCCGACTGAGTCTGGTAGTGTTTTTTTGAAAGCGTATTAATTTCTTTTAATAATGAGAGGCGGCTACTTTCCCGTTCCTTTTTGTCAGCTACTGCTTTTGCTATGCAGAGTCCCCTAATTACTGTTTTAGAACATTCCCATATACAATTCACTGAAGTTGGCGGGTGATTATTAATGAGATAATATTCTTTTAAACTGTCCGCTAATTTCTGGACAAACAAGAAAAGAATTTCACAACTTTCAGGCAGGTAGCACGATCTCCTCCCTTATACCTCAAGGAATAATTCCGGGCAGGCAGATTTTATCTCCTGCTTCCGGGTCCCACAGCTCATGAAGACGTTGCTCCAACTGGTCCCATCGGTGTGAGTTAATTATCTCACCCCAGGTTGACTCACCCTTTTAAATTTTAATGGGATACTGGCATTGCCTTTTGAAGTGCCTCCTCTGCCAGTTCCAATCAATCGACCATGTCTACCTTTCCCTGACATCAAGGATTTAATGTCACTGCCTACTAGGAATTTCAATTAAAAGAATTATTTCTTTATTGGTGAATGAACACCTCTGTCCCAATATATGTGAGTCTGGAAAACTGCCCACAGATGCACACTACAACTGAGACCACTGTATGTGCACACACAAAACTTGTAACTACAAAAGAGGCCTACTGGTGATTTGGCTTAAAAGAGCACTGCTGTCCCAATATATGTGAGTCTGCAAAACTGCCCACATATGCATGATGCAGTGCCTTGATGTACACTACAACTGAGACTGCTCTTTGTGCACAAAAAGATGAAACAGCAGAGAAAAGACTTGACTGGAAGTCTGAGCAAGCACAATTCCTAGTGATGCTGCTTCTTGTTTGAAAATACCAACTCACACTATCTCTCACCCACACCCTGCCTGTGCCTGAAACTACCTACCCCAGGGGGGTAAGATAAGCTGAAAAATGCCACTGCTAGCAACTTGTCTCAGTCTGAGTTCAATAAAAAATAGTGCGGCCAAAAAAAGCCTGGCTGGTTGGCACTGCAGCAAAAACGAACAAATATCTTTTCCAATGGAAAATTCTTTCAAAGTAGCTAGCAATTTATTTATTTATTTATTTAACAGCTTTTAATATACCGGTGTTCGTGCGAGCACATCACGCCGATTTACAATAAACTTGAGAAAGGAGGAAAATTACAAAAAACAGGGAGCGGGTGATGGAGCAGGAGTGAAAAAGGGGTGGGAGAAAGGGAGAAGGTTAAAGGAGGAAGGGATAGCAGCTGAGAAAGTATAGGAGCGTAACCGTACTTGCAGAGGAGGTAATTATAAGAGTGACTTAATTAACATAGGTTAAACATTATTGCTTATTTACAGCAATTAAATTGAATACAGATTTGAGACACTGAGACTAGCCCTGAGTAAAGCCACCTCCCCGGACAACCCCTGCAAAGAAAGAGCATGGTGTGCCGCATGCTTAAAGTATAAATAGTACAACGTCATCAGGAACAGCGTCACAGAGCACTGAGTGAGAGCGGCGATTGGCCGTATTAGAAAAATGCTTAGCTCTGATAGGTTGCATTCTCATCTCCTTGCCAACCTGTCTGACCCACTCTATGACAGGGCTGTGAGGTCACTTATGACTCACAGGAAAGGGCTGGTTTTTGCTATGGATACTCCCACATGGCCTTCTCCTATTTCAAAAGGCCGCTAAGAAATCACCGTGAACCAAAAAAATGAAACTAATATGATATGTTTTATTTGTGGGGGATCGCCATGCATTTCACGAACCCACGAATCAAATGAACAGGGACTTTTGCATTGCGGATTGTGCATTAGTTTGCCAATAACCTTTTTCCAACTGAAAACCCCACAGGAAATGAGCCAGTCCCAGGTTATTTTTGGTCAAGAGGCCAATAGGAAGAGGAGAGAAAACACAGGAATAGATCCAATAGGGAACTTAGAAGCATTGAAACAATAACCAATCAGGAAAAAGAGTTCAACAATCTGCAGAGTCTCTGTGCTAAGCAATACCATAAGATGACACAAGATAGCAGTGTAATAAAGAAACATATAAATACACTTCAGAAGCAGAACATATAAACTTTAGTTTCATATGTGCCTAAAACATCTAAGGCAGTATTTCTATTGTCTAGCATGATCTAGCAGTAGGGAGAGACTAGAGGAAACCAGAGATACAGTAATTATGGATTTAAACCAAAGCAAAGGAGAGTGGATAATTTGGACCACCTGGTTTGCTTGACGACTATGCTATTGAAAAATAAAAAGGTGGACAATGATTCTTTTTTCAGTCTCTTGGATATTGCTGCCATACAAAGCTACATTGTTTGACTAGCCAACACCCCCACCTGACATGTCAACACACCTTTGAGAAGGTGGAGGCAGTTTTTGAGAAGGTTGGAATGGTAGCTTATAGATCTGAAAGGGAATGGATGAGCCACAGCATCTAAAGAACACCAAAGAGGCAATGCTGGCACTCAGATCCACTTAGCCTGAACCCGAACTGGACCGCAAGAGCAGAAAATGATGTGCGGAGTGCAGATGTTATGTGTGCAGAGATCTTATCACTACAAAGCTGATTTGTGGTGACTGCAGATAAGCGGCATTCTCCTCTGGACTGGACTTTCATCCAAATGAGAAACAGCTTCTGCCCTGTCAGCTCCATTTGACTCCAGGTGAAATGGGAACTGTCACTGTTTATGTATAAATTTCAGTAAATATCAAACTGTATATATTACAATTAATACATTTTACTTAGTTTAAAACTATGTTTTATTCATGTTAAAAATATGAATCCCTGGCCGGGTTCAACCACCCAGTAAAATTACCATTGAAATTATTTGAGAGCATCTTTCTACCATATCTTTTATATGGGAGTGAAGCCTAGAGTACATACAGAGCAGAACTAGGACATTTCCCCTTACAAGTCACCACACAAAAAAATATTTAAATTTGGTCTCACCTCAGTAACAGCACCACAAAATCTCTCTACTATCAGAAATTTTGTGAACTCAAAACCCTACAAAAATACACTCGGAACTTATGTAGCAAACCTGCCATAACGTGACAGCACAAACTCCCAGGACTCAAACATCCACAGTCCTACCTATGGAAAGGCAGCACTGCAAATATTACTCTAGGCCAGGGGTAGGCATCTTCTGTCCTGGAGTGCTACAAAAAGTCTGTTTTTTTCAGAATAGCCACAAAGAATATGCATGAAGTATATTTCATGTTCTGTCTCCATTGTACACAAATGTTATCTCATGCGTATTAGACTGGAGATGCCTACCCCTGCTATAGGCCCTTGAAAATCAATACATCTCCTATTGGAAAAAGAGAACAAACTTAACTGCTACGGATCCCTACACAGAAACGTACATGTTAGCTAGCATAAGCCCTCACCTTGATCACGCATGCAAAACATAGACCTGCCCTTATCAAATACAGAATGAGGGACCACAAAGAAGAAACAGAAATACACAGGCAAAAACTGAAATGGAAACCCTGAGAAGCCAGACTATTGAGCAACACAGCATAGAATAAAGAGAAACCTGAATACATTTCCATCTAAACTGAGAAAAATACCAAAATATAAGAGGTGCACATTCCCAAAATTAACATATTCCAATCAAAGGAAGAACAATTTTCAAAGTACCGATAGTGGTAAGGTCTGCATGTACAGTATATCATGCATTGCTGCCAGAGAAAGTAGTCAGGGCTAATAATTAAGCAGGGTTTTATAAAAAGGATAGGGCACATTTCTGGCAGACAGGTCCATTCACTATGATTAGCCAGGAAGACTTGGGCATTGTCATCTCTTATTGCTGCTAGTAAGCAACAAGGAAATGGACGCCCCTCAATACAATCTGCTGAGTCTTTTCAAATGAGTTGGTCTGGCCACTGTCGCAAAGAGGACGTCGGGCTCAATGGACCATCGGTCTGACCTAGCATGATCCTTCTTATGTTCTTAGGATCTAATTCTCCAGGAGGTTAGTGTTTCTCATTTATATTCCATTCCATTTCATTTATTTTCTATATACCGCTTATCAGACACAAACATCTGCCCATGGTAGTGAACAACCATTTAAAAAAGACAAGTACCGGTATACACAAAAAATAAAATAATATCATATAAAACCAATCATAAGTCCCCAGCTGTGATAGAGAAATGTTTTGAGCATTAGTTTTATTGACACAGTTGACTAGCTTTGTATATTTTTTGGTGTTTTCCTTTGTGATTCCAGTAGTTAGTCTCTTTTCGTTAGAAGCAGAAAATCTATTTTAACACTTCCAGCTTGGCTGGTCATCTTCCCTGTAGTTTGACAAATAATCTTTAATGACTCTAACAAGTCTGGGAACAAAAAACCTCAAATGAGCCCAGGAATAAAGAAATGTACTCTCCATGCCTTCCTAGCAAAGATTTATAACATCTTATGGCAAACTGTTTCATATAATTTTTGTGGTATCTACTTTATTTATTTATTTTTTTGTAAATTATTTTATGGTTTCACACAAGCTGGTGTTTTCTGACAACAGTTTGAGAGAAATAGATTTGAACTGATATTTACAATTCTCCAGAGACCTGGAAATCCAGTACAATATACATTGTTTTATTTCTTACTAGACTATACACCTGCTTTCCTCTGGGATAGCCCCAGATGCTGAAATATCAGCTATGATGTTAGATGAAAAAAAATACAGCTTCCAGGAATATACTAAAAAGACAAAGATGAGCAAAAAGGTTCAGGTTAAGCCTATGAAAGCACAACATAAAGAAACTAGAGATACCTCTTGTAGTGTTCTAGTTATACACAATGGACTCATTAAGAGTTTTTTTTTAATATGCATTTACTCCATCAACAGATATTATCATAAGCAATGTTTTCAATATGCTTTGCCTGACTTTAAAAACTCAGTACATACCTCTCACATGTTCACCTTAACAAAAGCAAGATTACCAGGGTACACTCATTATTAACACACTTGGAACTGTCATAAAATTGGTATGACACTCATTTCTAGGCCTCAATTTAATTTTCCTTCTCTGAGCATTACTTTCCTTTAGAATACTTCTCATCCATCTCCTCTTACCTCTTATCTTAATTGCCTGAAAAACAGTCACTCTTCTACGGGCATTTTTTTACATTTTATGCAAGATCTATTCACCCTGTCATACGGGCTATCCCATATTTATGCACAGGCCTCATAGGTGTAACATCTCCTCCTTCATAGGGCTGATTGAATAAAGTGATGTGCTAATATGGAGGCGCTAGGGACAATAATGCATCCCTAGCGCCTCCATATTAGCAGTAGAGGTGGCTGTCAGCGGGTCCGACAACTGATGCTCTATTTTACCGGCATCGGTTTTCGAACCCGCTGACAGCCATGTGTTAGGAAAATGGACACCGGTAAAATTGAGTGTCTGTTTTTCTAACCGCTGACCGGCGGGCAGATTTTTATTTATTTATTTATTTTTTTTAAGCTTTGGTTCCTCCGACTTAATATCGCTAGGATATTAAGACAGAGGGTGTACAAAAAAGCAGAATTTTCTGATTTTGTGTACAATTTACTGGGTTACTCAGAAATTAATGCCTGCCCTTTGGCAGGCATTAACGTCTGAGTGTAAAATGTGCGGCTTGGCCGCACATTTTACTTTCAGTATCCCAGGGATTAACTAATAGCCTCATCAACATGCATTTGCATGTGATGAGTGCTATTATTTTTCAGGAGGGGGGGTTGGATGCGAGTTTTCAACTTGCTATACCCCTTAGGGCCGGATTTTCAAAAGGTTACGCTTGCCGGTCCTATTTTAAAAAGGCCCGGCAACGGGCATAAAGCCCCAGGATGTGTGTAAGTCCCCGGGGCTTTACTAAAGGGGCGATCCAGGGGCGGGGCCAGAGGCCTCCGACAGAGTGGCCATTGCCGCTGTGTCAGAGGATCACGTGCCGGCAAGCTGCAGGCGCCCGCAACTTCCACCTGCCTGGAGGCAGGCGCAAAAGGTAAGATAATTTTGGGGGGGGGGGGTTAGAGTAGGGCTAGGGGGGGAAAGATTAGGGGAAAGGGTGGGAAGCTTAGGTTAGGGGGAGGGAAAGGGGAAAGGCAGCGCATCTCGGCGCGCACAAGGTGCATAATTGTGCACCCCCTTTCGCGCGCCGACTCACGGTTTTATAATTGGGCGTACATGTGCGCGCGCCCAGTAGTGCACGCACATGTAGGTCATCTACCCATTATTGTATAAGGGGTAGTAGACGCGCATCGAAAATGCGCGGCCAATTGCAGGGTAAATGGTACGCTCGGCCAAGCACACCTTACTGTATCGGCCTGTATGAGCATTAGTATACATGGCTTTCCAGATATTGCCCTTTTTCCCATTTCTCCCATTTTGATAGAAGTATTTAATATTTTACTTACCTTATGGTTTTATTCATCCATTCATCATCAAACATGCGCAGATGCTTTCATGCGTGTTTTTTCAAGCCATGGAATTTAAACCTCACTTGGTTTTTGGGACATGGTATATGGAGTGGTTTTAGTGCTGCAGATTGGAGATTGTTGGGAGTTGTTGCAGTGGATTTGGAGTTGAGCTATGGGTAGAATAATTGTGTCTTTTTGTAATTATCTGTTTGTGTACTGTTTCTGTCATTTCCTGTGCGTCTGTCAGTGTGTGTGTCTTTTCTGTTTGTTATTGAGTGTTCCTCAGGGTACGTTTGCTTTCCTGGTTTCTGTGTTGCATGCCTCAGTGTGTACGTGCTTGTGTTTGGAGAGTATGCGTGAATAAGTGTGAATCAGTGGCAGAGGGTGTAATTGTGGTAGGTGAGAGCGTAGTGGTGGTGGGTGAGGGTCTTACTGATAGTGAGAGTGGAGTAGTGTAAGTGGAAGGTGAAAAGCGATAAATAGCATAAGTGGGAGGGGATAAGAGTGCACAGGCATTTTGGTGGCATGCTCAGACAGGAAGGGTGTGGTTAGAGCAGCAGGAGGTGAACCAGGGAAGCCAAGATTCTAATCCCACTAATACTCCTTCTGACCTTGGGCAAGCCACTTCACCCTCTTTTGCTTCAGGTACAAACTTACATTGCAAGCCCTCGGGGGATAGAGAAATGCCTACAGTAGCTGAATATATTCCACTTTGAAGGGTCATGAAAGGCAGAATATAAATAAAAACCAACCATTACTCTTTTATTTATTTATTTATTTATCTTCTAAGAGGTGTAACGGCTCTGCGCAAGGAGGCCCACTTAAGCTGCACCAAGGCCCAGCAACAGTGCACTCCATCTTTGCATCTCTAACACTCTTCTTCTTTGTGTTCTCCCCCACATGTAATAACCTGGCTGATGATAACCTAGTATGCCCAAAAGTACAACGGATGAGTGCTCCAACCAGGCCCATAGGCAGACCAGAGAAGTCATAGAGAGGACTTTTGGTCTACTTAAGGCCACTTTAGTTATCTGGACAAATCAGAGGGCTATCTTAACCCACATCTTTCTTTTCTCGCAGATATGCACCATCTACACCGCCACCAGCCAGCCCTTAGTCATGAACCCCTGCAGAAGCCAGACCGCATCCTCTTTCAGATGCCCCAACCCTACCACACCAGGAGGCACCACATAGCACACAAACAGCACTGCTTTTAATTGTCATCGTCCCTCCCCCCTCCAATAGAGTCACCTCCTCTTTTGCCTTGGGACATTAGGAGTGAGATTCAATGAGGCACCTGGAGTGAAACTTGGAGACACAGTCTTGCACAGAGATGGGATACCTGGATGGTCAGGTCTGGCTATCTTCTGCATGCTGCACATAGGTGCGTGATAGTGAAAACACCCAGATCTGATTTGTGTACTTACCTGTGGCCTGCTCCTGTCTTTCCCACAGCTGCTGTAGCCAGTCCCCCTCAAGGCACGGGAACTCAGGGGCCTTCTGCTGTTTGGGGATTGGAAATATTTCGAGGAAAACTCTGGTTATAGAAGCTGTTGTTAACCACCTTTTTTCATGGCTGGTATGAGTAGGTATGGAATATCAGTCCTAGTTCTGTCTAAGAAATTAAGACATGCACAGCCTATGATAGGAAAGAATAAGTGGGGTAGGATTAATTAAAAGAAAATGGCAGTTTTTGATGAATAGAAGAGATGCAGGGCAGCTGGTTTTAGGAAATTTTAGTTCCATTTGGGAGTTTTTTAAATTGTCTTTTCTGTTATGTTTCAGTTATTTTTTAGGCTTGTTGTTCATGCAATAAGCGGGATGCTTTTAATAGCTGATGGAGGCACTACTTGGGTATATGATGGAGGAGAACACATGATCATATGATCCTGACCTGAGGATGAAAGCAAGAGGACGCAGGACATTTTAACAACTGAGATTTCTCTTTCGTGCACAGTGAAATAATTACTGAAATTAAAAGAGTTGTCAAAATAATGAAGGAGAGCAGCACAAGTATTAATTATAAATCTCGTTCTGATGGTTAATAGGAGTGAAAGACCAGGGAGAATTAATACAGCAAGAAAAATAAAATTGATTAAAATGTGCACATCAAATAGAAAGAATACAATTAATCTCCACTTATGCACTGCATAAATATAAAGCATATTTAATAATGATTTATATTAATCACATTTATAGTGAATATAACTATTTTATATTCCCTTATTATAAAACATTAAGCTTTTTATATCAAGGATTTAGGGAAAAGGAAATAGAGAGAGGGTTGTTGAACTTAGATCCATTCCATTTCATTTTTCTAAAAAATTTAGAAAACATATGTTTAAAACTTGTGAGCAGTGGGGCCAGTCATCAAACTTAGTCCTGGCACTAGTGGTCATGAGTTTTAGACTTGTGCTAATTCATACTAATTATGTGTGTTACCATGTGCCTAATAAATATGTGTTTATTTTTCTAAAAAAGCTAGAAAGTATTATAGTAAAATGTTTAGGACTGCTATATAATAAAATGCTGGGATGTTCTAAAGTAGTAAACAGGAAACATTTAAAACCTTACAGATAGGGAAAAGTTAAGACCAATTTTGTATAGAAAATTCAGCATAACCAATGTTCAACTAATTTCAACATCTGAGTACTAATGATGGAAAAGACAGCTTTCCTAATGCTTGGCACAGTAGTGTGGTTCCCATTTTAGTCCATTTGAATGCACATTGAAATAAAGGTCAATAAACAAAGAAAATATGTAAAGTGATATCTTTTTATTGGACTACCTTAATACCTTGTGACTAGCTTTCATGAGGAAGGGATTTTTAGGTCCTGAAAACTAGTCAAGAAATATATTAGTTTAGTCCAATGAATAGATTTGACCAGACATTGTTAACCTTTATTTTGAATTATTGTTCGCACTTGACAGTAACACAATTGCTCTCAATCTGAAATAAATACATTCAAATCTGCAGTTAATGTGATCTCTTGCACAAGAATTCAGTGATTCTTATTGTTACAAAACATAAATTAGACAGATGTGCAGAAGCAAAATTTTAATTTTGGTTTGTTCATTTGCTTTGTAGGTCACCTTCATTTGTTTCTTTAATTTCAAATGAAAACATTTTTTTGTTTCATTTATTTTTCCATTAAAGTCTATGGGGAAAACAATGCAGCCTATTTTGAGCTTCTAATTAATTCTAATGAAACTTCTGGTTAGACAACATCAGAAGGGGTGAGAGAACTCCAAGCACCATGTCTGGCAAAGTGGCATCAAAAGTGGTATGAGTAACCCAAGGCACTGCATAGGAGTAAAAGGATTCCAGCAGCGGCAGGAGATCTCCAAGATACGGTTAGAGGTGCAAAGCAGCAGGAAGATGGTGACGAGCACCCCAAGGCTTCAAAAAAATGCATTGATAACAGTGAAATGAACCCCCAAAGGCAGCATGAAAGGGGCAAAGTAGCATCAAGAGTGGCATAAATACCCTAAAGCACCATGAAGAGGTACAAAGCAGCAAACGTACAGAAATAAACCCAGGCATTGACTGAGGGACAAAGCAGCACACAGAATGGCACGAAAATCCCAAAGCACCAGGAGAGGTGCAAAGTAGTCACCCAGAGTGGCGAGAAAACCCCAAGGTGTAGAGTCTGTGGTAGATCAACAAGTGCAGAGTAGTAGAAATCACCCAAAGGTGTAAAGCCTGAGGTAAATCAGCCAAGCAGAGTAGCAACAAGACTCCAAAAGTGTAACATAAATGATATAGCAGCAAGGAAGAGTGGTAGCAAGATTCCCAAGGTATAGCATCAGGGCCATAGATGGCAAAAAGGTAGAATTGCAGCAAGATTCCCAAGGTGTAGCATCTGGAGCAGGGCAGCAAGGCAGAGTGGCAGCAGGATCCCCAAGTGTAGGATAAGGGATACAGCAGCAAGATTGAGTAGCATCAAGACCCTTAGGGGTAGATTTTAAAAAGGTACGCGCACTTCCCGGCGAGCACACATGGACACGTCGATTTTATAACATGCGCGCCAGGCCAGGCCCCACACATAACCCCCGTTTTTTACGCACGAGGCCGATTTAAAATTCGGCCATTAATGTGTAGAGTCTTGGGTATAGCAGTAAGGCTGAGTGGTAGCAAGAACCCTGAGGTGTATTATCAGGAGCAGGACAGCTTCGCCTTGATTGGTCCTCCACCCTATCTACTTGCCCTCTTCTTCTGACTCAGCTCCATCAAGGCTATACTTTATTCAGGAATTTCTTGATTGCTATTCTTACTAGTTTCACTGCAATGCTTTTCAATGAGCCATAGACTTGAATGGGAAACAAACAAATAAAACTAACATTTTTGTTTAATTCATGGGCACCCTACATTTGTTTTGGGGTTCTATGAATGAAATGAAAATGGTCTCATTCATTGCATTTTACCCATTTGTTTCAAACTAAATCACATCCCTAATAAATTAATAATTGCTTTCTGCATGAAAAGGGAGCAGAATTTCTTGAGAGAAAAATCTCATCTGATTGAACCTTCAGCTAGTGATTTGGATATGCTTCCATTTAAAATGAATAACATCTGTCCTGATACTGTATAACTAAAATGTTCTTGGTCATATTTTATGGAGTTTCTTCACTTCTCCCCAACAGACAAAAGCAGTAAAATAAACTAGCTTGTTGGACTTAAAGATATAATTATGTGCAATATTGGGATCTACTACCTGGGTCTGAAGGATCCAAAAATTCATGGCATAATCAATAGTTTGATTGATAATCCGATTTTGATTAAAGATTTGACTTCATTTTATAATCCCTTCTAAAAAGCCAGAAACCATCTAGCCATCCGGCTGATAATATCCCATCGAGACTCCTGCTGCTCATCCCAAACACGATCTCAGGACCTCTGACCAGCATCATAAACAGCCTTCTAACTCAAGGAAGCTACCCAGACAACCTAAAAACCGCCTCACTCAAGCCCCTCCTCAAGAAACACAATTTAGACCCAAATGTACCAGCTAATTTCAGACCCATTTCTAACCTCCCATTTCTTGCCAAACTAATGGAGAAACTGGTAAACTCCCAGCTTTCTGAATACCTAGAAGACCACAAGATCCTATACCCATCGCAATATGGTTTCCGCAAATCACGCAACACGGAAACCCTCCTCATTTCACTTACAGACCATATAATCATGGGGTTAGACAAAGGACACTCCTTTTTACTAGTTCTGTTAGACATCTCGGCGGCATTCGACACCGTCAACCATACCATCCTGCTGGATCACCTAGCAGATATCGGCATCTCCGGATCTGCCCACAACTGATTCAAGTCCTTCCTCAGCAATAGGACTTTTAAAGTCAAAATTAACAATAAAGAGTCACCCTTAACAAAATCAACCCTTGGTGTACCACAAGGATCCTCCTTATCTCCAACCCTCTTTAACATATACCTCCTCCCCCTCTGCCAACTGTTAACAGACCTAAACCTAATTCATTATCTGTACGCAGATGACGTGCAGATTCTAATCCCCATAACTGAATCAATCTCAAAAGCGCTCACCCATTGGAATAAATGCCTTCTATCCATCACTAACCTACTCAACAGCCTAAACTTGGTACTCAACGCCTCAAAGACAGAACTTCTCCACATCTCCTCTAACGAAAACAATATCTCCCCTCCATCACCACTCAATTCTCTCATTGCCTGTAAGCAGGTTAGAGACCTTGGGGCAATTCTAGACAATCGATTAAACCTAAAGAAAATGGTCAATACAACCTCCAAAGACTGCTTCTACAGACTTCAGGTTCTAAAACGACTGAAACCACTCTTATTCTTCCACGACTTCAGGACAGTTCTCCAAGCACTTCTATTCGCCAAAATAGACTACTGTAGTGCCCTTTTCCTAGGCCTCCCCAAATCCACGACCAAACCACTGCAGATGATACAAAATGCGGCAGCGAGATTGTTGACCAGTACAAGCCGCGGCGAACACATCTCACCCATCCTCAAGAACTTACATTGGCTACCAGTGAATTTCAGGATTCTATACAAATCAATCACCTTAATCCACAAAACCATCCATCATCAACTTCAACTCGACCTGGAAATCCCATTCAAACTCCACTCCTCTAACAGACCTACTAGAGATATTCACAAAGGCACTCTGAAATATCCCCCCACTAAAGCCTCACGCCTCTCTACGACCAAAGACAGAGCTTTTTCGATAGCAGGCCCATCTATCTGGAATAGCATCCCATCAAATCTCAGATTAGAGCCATGCCTTTTAACTTTCAGAAAAAGACTTAAAACCTGGCTCTTTCACCAAGCCTTCGCCGATCCACCAGTCTTTCACTAGTTGTCCAATCTAACCCAGCCTGGCATTTATACTCATGAACAATGGACTCTGAAACTTCTAGGTTAAACTTCCAGGTTAAAGCACCTTTTAAGCTTTAACCCGTACGCTCTTTGGTAATACGTTGTAATACGTTATAATTTCTTCCTGCCTTGCTTGTTGCAAGCTTCCAAGTTCTCCTCCCCTGTTGATTGTAACTTTGACTTATTCCCACCTATGGTTATCTTCGTTCACTTGAATTGATACTCCAGTTATACCCCTTGTTAAATGTAAACCGATCCGATATGGTTATTTACTATGAAGGTCGGTATATAAAACTGTTAAATAAATAAATAAATAAAATAAATGAAATAGGAACTTTAAACTTTTAACAAAAGCCCCCTTATTCTTGCCCACCATCGCTTCCAGCCCCTCGATTCGCCTTCTAGATCGTCCCCTGATTCCTGGATTAAAAGGGGGAAGAAGTAATCCCCGGTCGTTCCTGCCCCACTGGTGTCGCATTCCAATGGCACCAACCATTTTGGAATATTGGTGCTGGCAAGGCAGGAGTGACTAGGGATCAGTCCTGCCCCGTTTTGAGTGCAGAGGTCAGGAAAGATTAAGGGGGCACTGAAGGGGTCGGAGGGATGGACGATGGGCAAGCCTGGAGGAGAGGGAGCTTTTTCAAAGTTTAAGGCATGGGTTGGGTCAGTGCAGGGTGGGGCTGTCAAACAGCTTTTAGTGTGCACCTGTGAATATGGCACACAAAAATATTTTAGTGCATGCTACTGAAAAACAGCACATAGAAAGAACTGAAACAAAATGAAAAAAAAAAAAGTCCTAGAAAAGAAAGAATTAAAAAATTAAATGGCAAACACAAATGAAAGGAAAAAAATGTTTGTCTGCATCTCCTTAGTTTTGAAGTCTGAAGCAGTGAGGTCCATCCAAGTACTTCCCTCCTATAGCTGATTTGTTGGGATTTTGTTGTGAGTCTATTGGAAGCAAATTGATAAATCAGCCTTCTGCCCCCAATAAAAAGGTCACAGAAAGAACAGAAGTGGCATAGAAACCCTTGAAGAGGAGATACTATCTTTGAGCTTTCTTCTGATAACTGATTTAAAAAAAAAAGTGCCAAAAATTGTGATGATAGCTTTATTCATGTGAAAACCTGTCTACTAGGACCTGAACTAAGACCACCAATTCATTCCACATAAACTCTATTTTTAAATTTTTACTAATATGAGCCAGATTTGAACAGTTGATGATACGCGCCCCATCCGCGCATGGCCCGCGCATGACCCTGCTCACCTCACTAGCTCCTCTGCAGGTTACGGGTTGGCCTCCCCAGCGGCAGCCGCGAGCATCCAACACATAAGGTTGAGACTCCCTTCTCATCGCCTGGCTCCCAAGTACATCGGCCCATTTCCAGTGCTCTGAAGAGTGGGAGCAGTGTCTTATCAACTTCAGCTACCTCATGCCATGGGCATCCACAACACATTCCATGTCGCTTTGTTGAAGCCTTTGGTCCTCTCCTGGCCCTCTTGAAGAGATCCTTCACCTCCGCGGATCTCTACCAAACTAGATTCATCACTCCAGGTAAGAGAGGTCCTCGACTTCCATCGGTGTCAAGGCAGATGGGAATACATCTTAGCCTGGGAGGGTTATGGGGCCGAGGAGAACTCATGGGATCCATCCCACAACGTTTTTGTTAAAAAGCTCCTCAGGACTTTCCACAGGACCTATCCTGAAAAGCCATGGCCGCGTAGAGAGAGGCCTAGAAGGGGGGTACTGTTGCGCGCCTTGTCTGCGCCTGGCCCACTCACGGGCCTGCTCACCTCGCTAGCTCCTCTGCAGGTCACGGGTCGGCCTCCTCAGCAGCAGCTGCGAGCTACTCCAGGCCTCGGCATCCCGCAACGGCGGTCGTCAGGCCTTCCACTGCACACTAGGCCTCACGCCGGAGTTCGGCGCCCCCAGTGGCATTGGCCACGCCCCTACGCACGCACACGTGGACCACCTGGCCTCTTGTAGGGCCAGGGGCGGGTCCTAGCTCCGCGGCGCTCCCTGATTGAACGTACGATATAAAGAAGTCCCTGCTTGCACTTCCTTGCCTTGGCAATTGGGGCGGCACT
This sequence comes from Rhinatrema bivittatum, assembly GCF_901001135.1. Lineage (NCBI taxonomy): Eukaryota > Metazoa > Chordata > Amphibia > Gymnophiona > Rhinatrematidae > Rhinatrema > Rhinatrema bivittatum. The sequence continues at coordinate 461,983,451 of NC_042616.1, forward strand.
GTAAGTGTACTAGTTTGCCTCCACGTTCACAGTCTTGTTCCAGTCTTGTTCCAGCCTTGTTCCAGCCTCCTACTGTTCCAGCTTTGTCCCTTGCCTCGTTATCGCCTACGCTGTACTGGCCTTCCTTGCTCCTCCAGACCTATTGCCTAGTGTCTGACCATGTTCCTTTGCTGCTCATGGGCACGCCCTCTACTACCTCTCCGGGAGACCCTGTGAGGCCCACCTAAGTCCAAGCGGCCCGGGACCCTACTGGTTCCACCTGGGGGGACCGCGGGCTTCCAGTGGTGTAGTTCATCCTAGCCTCTGTCTCCTTCTGTGCTCCTCCCCTGGGGGCGGGTGCTTCCTGGTCCCTACCACGGAGCCATTCTCCACTGCTCCAGGACAAGGGTCCACCTCCGAGCGCAACAGTTGACCTAGATGTGAAAGACCCCACAACATAATGAGAATTTCCTTCATCCTTCCAAGTCCCTCAATTCTGAAATGATAAGCTCAGCATTTTTTTCAGCATAGATTCTCCTTTGAAGCTGAGCTATAATTCAGAGCTTATTCTATTTATATTTTCTTATCAATCAACTAAAATATAGCACGTGTACTTGTTGAAGCAGAGTATGAAATTAATTTATTAGAGTTTTGTAGCAGTGCCCTTCTATTCTAAACTTTATCTCAGAGAAGGAATCAAGTAGACTTCATATTGCTATTATTTGAGGAGTGAATTTTCATAGGGTGTTTGCATGTAAAAATAGCATATATGCACACAAGTAGAATACATGAGTATATATACTGTTTTATAAACCTTGAAAGTATGCACGTATTTGTAGTACAGCACATATATTTTACTGGCTATAGTGTGGAATAATCAGGGGCAGTCTAGGGCAGGAATGAGCAAACTGAGGGGATGGGCCCCGCTAGGGGGGTGCTTGAACAGTCCTGAAGGGGGGAGGCATACAGGTAGCCCAATCAGGGAAGACAAATAATGCTATGCTGATGACTCTTGCTGTTGTGAAAGCACTGCAAGCTCAGGAGGGAAGGAAGTGCTAGAAGAGATTGACCTCATTGAAAGCATGACCTAGCTTAGTTATGCACCTCTTTTGCTGAGCAAGAGAGAGGAGCTGCTTCTTCTGTGGCGGGGCTGGGTTGGGAGCTGCTTGCTCTGTGTCAGACCTGGACACGAGAGCAATAGTCAAGGAAAAGCTGCTATGCTTGGGCCTCAGCTCAGGTGGTGGAGTTCCTACTGCCGCTGTGTCCCTATCATCAAACGGGCCAGAGAGATTGCGGTAGGGACAAAAGAATAAAGGCAAAAAATGTGTGTAAAAATATTTAAATATGTAAATCAAAACATGAGAAAGCAAAATGGATGAGAGAGAGAGAGACTATAAGGCTCTTCTACTAGGTAGGTATTTATACCTCTATATGAGGCCCACCTAGTTACTCGAGGTGAGGTTTAGCTATTAGTGTAGGGGTTAGGGGCCGCTTTGACATGCAGAGTGCGATATATGAACAGAACAGTACACTCTTGTGAAGATTTGATGTCCTTCGGAGTGAGGAAACTCACACAAAAATGAGATTTGTACAATGTTCTCTCAACCTAGCTTGATAGACTCTCTACCTGGGTAGCATCAAGGCAGCCCACTTGGCCAGAAATCCCGCCCCCAAACCCCTCCCCTTTTTCTAATTTGCATCGCACCATGCATTATGGTGTTTCACATGCATTAAAGGGGTTTTTCACATGCGAAAACGCCATATAGCACTTTGATAAATGACCCCCTAAGAGAAATACAAAAAAATATGGGATAATTAGTGAAAACAGTAGAAACGCAAATAAACAAACAAACAAATAAATAAAAGAGTTGGGCAAGGTGGGATGGAGTTTCTCAGCTCTAAATAATTTTGGTTGGCACCTAAGTTTTTGAAACCTTTTCTAGTCCTTAGCTCTGTGATGAGTGTCTCGTGTTTGTCTGGTGTGCTTCGGTCTGTGTTTCTGTATGTAATGTGGTCTGTCTGCCTGTATCTGTGTCTGTTTGTGGTTTTCTGTCTTGGTGGTATGTCCAGGGGCAGTAGAACTCCCCCAACTCCACCCCAAGCTGTGCCCACATTTCCACTTCTAATTTTTTTACATTACATTTACAGTTTGTCATTAAGTCTTACGCACATTCTTCACATAAATGATACTCATTCCCAGGTAAAATAATTGCTTGATGCTAAAAAAACATAGTGGTAAAAGAGAACATGAAAAAAGTCAGCATTACTAATAGAAATGTCAGTACTAAGTGACTATTCTGTACTGCATGGAGATAAGATCATAAGTTACCAAAAGTGAGGGCTGTTATGTTAAACAACACTCCCCACCACTGAGCCTTTTTTTTTGTTTTGTTTTTTTTTCTTTTTTTGTGGGAGGTGGCTAGGACTGGGGGCAGGAAGTAGAGAGAATGACAGGAGGAGGAGGAGTGGGAGCAGGGAGAAGAGAGGAGGGAAGCTGAAGGGATAGAAGGGAGGATGGGACAAGGGGCAGGAGCACGAGGGAATGATGGGAAAGGGACGTGAGAGAGGAAAGGGAAGAAGGGGAGATGGAGACTTTATATGGTGCTGAGGAGGAGAGAAGATGGAGATGGGAAGAAAGCAAGCAGTGGGGATAGGGAGAGAGGTCAGAGAGATGCTGAAATAGAAAGAGGCCGGGGACAGAGGTGGGGGATGCTAAAGAAGAAGAGGAGGGGCTGCAGGGGAGGCAGGAGAGAAAGAAGAGAGGTCTGGGTGCCAGGAAGAGAGGCCTGCCTCCAAGAAAAGCAACAAAAGCTCTGAAGTCCTAATTTGATATGGTACCACGTTGGTTCTGCCATACCTTTGCTGTTTTCCTTCTCTGGGGGTAAAGATAGGGAGGGAGGAGGGGCAGGAGGGGAGAATAAAAAGCAAGAGGAGGGGTGTGGGAGCAGGGGCAAAGAGAAGGAAGAGGGCTGAAAGGGAGGAGGAGATGGAGAAGGGAGGCCAAAGGGAGAGGAGGAGTAATAAGGGAGGCCAAAGGGAGCAAGGGTGGAGAGAGACTGGTGCTGAGGGGAGAGGCTGAAGGGAGAAGAGGTGGAGGGGGGGAAAGAGGTAGGATGCTGGTGGGGGGGAGTAGAGAGGCCTGTCTTCCCACTCATCCTGCTATTTTCCCTCCCTCTCTGAACCCCTCACTTTCCCCAGTTCTCTACCCCCAAACCATCACTTTCTCCAGTTCACTCCTTCCCCGTCCCAAACCCTTTATTTACTCTGGTTCAATCCCCACTCCCCACCCCACCACTGATCCCCCTTTCACTCTCTCCCTGCCCCCCTCTGGATTATCTCTCTCACCGGCTCATATCATTTTGAAACAGGGAAGAGCTCCTCCGTGGTGTCCTCCCTCCTCTCCAGCTGGGGGCAGGGCCCGAGTGTCGCGCTTTGAACCACTATTCGGGTGCCGGAAGCGGAGGAGGGAGGACACACCACAGAGGAGCTCAGTTTCAAAATAATATGAGCCGGTGAGTGAGGACTATGCCATCCACTGCCACCAATGTCTTCTTTTTCCAGGGTGGGTGGGACGGAGGGGGAAACACCAGTGCTTGCTGGCTGAAATTCCTTTGGGGGGGGGGGCTATGGCCCCTGCTGCCCCCCCCCATTCCAATGCCTATAGGTATGTTTGTGCCTCTGTGCCTGTCTGGGTGTTGGGTTTCTGTCTCTCTGTGGGGTGTCTGGCTTCGGGATGTCTTTCTCTCTTTCTGTTCTGTCTTGGTATGGAGTAACTATGTCTGCCTGTGGGGTTCTCTGCGTCTGTTTCTCTCTCTCTGTCGGTTTGGCAATGGGATGTCTCTGTCCGTCTGGCTACGAGGCATCTGCTTCTCTCCTCGTGTAGTCTGCGTACCAGATATCCGCCTTTCTGTGCCCACGTGTTTGCATATATGTGAGCTTAGTCCTTTCTGCAACTTGAAGAGAAACAAAATGGGGGCTTTGAGCCACTGGTTGACAACGTGGCTGCCTGGTGAATACCCTTCATATATGTGCGTGTGTGTCTGTGTGTGTAGATAGATATAAATATAATTCCATCTTGGGGACCCCAACCAACTGCATGAATGGAAAGTGGGTGGGCCTCAGCTCAAAACGTTTGCTCATCCCTGGTCTAGGGGTGACCAGGGGCAGGGTTCAGAAGCCCGCGTGCAAGCTCCTATGTTCTAAGAGGTGTGCTACGTGCATACATTATTGAATTTGTCCGTACATTTTTTACACCTGCTATTGGACTTAACAATTAAAATCAGATTTGTCTTTTGTTGCAGTTTTTGAGTGGGAGGCCTGGGTGAACTGACGGGGGGTTCAGAATGAAGTGCTAGAGAGTTTCAGAGAACTGGAGAAGGACTGAGCTGGTGGCTGTATCAGGAAACCAGCGAGCCCAGCTACACGTGAAAGTACTTTTAGGATGGAATACATGCATACTTTATGAAATACTTGCCTAGGTGTTTAAATCAGGATTATTAGGTGGACATATTGTATATTTTTATGCACCTAAAATATACGCGTGTACATTGTATAAAATAGCGAAAGTGAGCATTTTCTGCCATTGAAAATGTGTGTTTTTTCTGCAACATACTTGCGTACTTCAGGGCAGAAATATGTGATTTTATACATTTTGTGGCACAGTCTAAACAAATGCTTGCATAAATCTCTATGAAAATTGTGTATCATGGACAATTTTGAAAGTTGGGCTCTTACAGTCAGCTTGGTGACCATGGTACCAGAATAATATATTACATTTTCATAGGAATAGCTCACTTAGCTTGCTTGCAACTGAAATAATGAAACAAGATCTGTGTTTCTAATTAGATAATGAAAGAATGTGCAGTGCTTTAAAATATAAACTTCTCATTTTACTTCATACCTTTTTTTTATGGGGGGGTACTAAATTAAATGTCATGCATCCCATTATTTACCATACATTTCATCTGATAAGGACCAAAAAAACCCCAACTGATTAAAATAATGAGGTTTCAGCATAAAAGAAAATAGTAATGAGTTCTCATGAGGAATTAAAAAAAACAATTTGCATACTTTTAAGCCTATAGGAAAAATACCAGGAAGTGCTTAGCCATAATCACATGCTGTGAATTTGTAGAAGGAACATTAAATGCTTTCACTCTTCCCCTGAAACCATGAATAGCGCAACAGGAGGCTTATTTGCATGCACACAAGAGTGACCTGGTTTACCTCTACAGTGCATGTAGTCAGGTATTTAGAATAAGGTACTCAGGCTGATGTATTTTTATCCTGCTGCTGGTACCTACTGTAAATATACAGAACATATATGGATAATTTATCATCAATGATGCTTTTATTCTCTATGCAAATATTTTAATGAACATGAAGCGAGGGAAAATGATAAAATTAATCTAGAGTAGAAATTAGGCAGTAATTAAAAGGATTAGATATATGGTATCAGCAGATCTTAATGCCCATGAAGCCTGGAAAAAATGGTTTATATATATATAAATTAGGATGAAATGCTTCACTTCTCATATTTTTCCTTTAAATCCATAATGACATGGTTTTCAGATCCTTTTTTCCTCCATTTCTTTCCAATCATTCCTAATAGGAAAATGTAGTGGGTAGGAAGGTGTGCCTGCTCAGTCTTACAGGCTAGGCACATCCGTGTCTCTACTCAGGTCACAATTGGAATGGGATATGCAAAAGAATAATGAATTTCAAATGCTAGCATAATTCACTATTACTCTACAATGACATAGATAATATATATTGGCAACTGCAAAGCTGGGAATAAGTAAAGCAGCAGTACTTCCTACTTAGGAAAAACAGAATGCATGTACATTAGTTGGGGGGATTCTCTAAGCTACCCATTGAAGGTTAAACTAGTTGATGTGGAGTTGGTAAGTGCTCAGACGGTTAGGAATTTGGGTGTGTTTGTGATAAATTATGGTCAATAGAGTCTCATGTTTCAAGTGTGGTGAAAGGCTGTTAAAGAGAATTTGAGGCATGTTGTCTCATGCAGTTTTTAGACTTGTTATGCTCAGGTTTGTGGACCCTTGGGCCGACGGAAGGATAGTATACCTTGGAGGAAGATCCGTAGGTTCTCCGGTTGGGTGGCGAGGCAGGAACAGAAGAGGTGACCAGCTGACCCTCGGCACTGGAGACAGATGCGACTGTGAAGGCAGATAAAGAGTTGTGATGTCAAGGAATGGAGGTGTGTCTTCGCCACTGGAAGTCCGTGGTCCCCCAGGAGGAGGCCGTAGGGACCCGGACCGCTGGGACTTAGTTGGACCTTTGAGAGGTCAAGGAACAGACATACGGTGCAAGGGCTGTCCGGAGCTTCACTCCTGGAAGCCCGCGGTCCCCCCAGGAGGAGCCCGTAGGGACCCGGGCCGCTGGGACTTAGGTGGGCCCTTGGAGACGATGGTCAGGAAGAGGTCCAAGGTTAAGTGCTAGAGGGTCGTCGCTTACCAGTCCGAGGTCACACACCAAGGGATCACCACTTGCCAGTCCGAAGCCACACACCAGAGAATCACCGCTTGCCAGTCCGAAGTCAATACCAGGAATCACCACTAGCCAATCCGAAGTCAATACCAGGAATCAAGACGAAACTGGAACAAGGAGTCAAGACGCTGGAACTCACTGAAGCAAGCAGACTCAAACAACTCTCACAGGAGACATTGCCAAGTCAGGGAATGGTCATAGGAAGTCTCCTTTTATACTTCCTCTGGCCCTGTGGATAGGAATCAGCTGCAGGCAATTAAAGGGACGAGGTCCATTTAAATCTAGTGAAGGGGTGTGGCCTCGTGCCTAAGGATGGCAGCGGCCATCTTGGATCCGGGCCATAGAGGAGAGCAGCAGCGGCCGCGAGGGAGGAGCAGGGATGGCTCCGGTCCCGGCAGCCAGCCCGAAGGCCCACGCCGCCGCACGGGGGTGCTGAGCTCGGCGCAGGGCAGTCGGCCCCGACGCTGCCGCTGGCCTGGTCGGCAGAAGAGGTAGGGGGCCGTGCCCATGGACGGCCACGGGCGCGGAACACAACAACTTGTAGTACAAGCTTTGCTACTATCTATGTTAGATTACAGCAATCGGCTTTTGGTGGGTTTACCTGCAAAAAGTATTCAGCGGCTTCAAGTTATGCAAAATATAGCAGTGAGATTCATTTGCTCATGTTCCAGAAGAAGGAGTGTAGTGCCACTTTTGAGACAGTTACACTAGCTTACAGTAAGATGAAGGATGCAGTTTAAACTACTGTGTTTGATGCTTAAGGTGGTACATGGGGAGGGAGCAAGTTATTTACAATATCTTGTGCCTGGCAGTAAAGATCAAACAGAAGTCTCCCGTCAGCTACAGAAGGTCTGCTCCAGGTACCAACAGTTAGAAAGGCGAAGAAAACCTCTGTTCGGAAAAGGCTTTTTTCTGTAGCTGGTCCGGAAATTTGGAATTTAGCTCCCCGAGAAGTACGGTTAGAGATGAATTATCTGACCTTTCGCAAACAGATGAAATTCTGGCTTTTCCCGCCTTAATTATTTGGCTATATTTTGGGCTATGGGAAGGTGGCAATATGTATACCTTTCACATGTAGTACGTATGTTTTAGTTTAAGTTGAATTTTAATTTTATTTATTTTTACTGGAAGTATTATTGACGTTTTTATATTTGATGATTTCATGGAATTTTTGATGTTGTAAACCCCACCAACCAGAATTACTCTGTGGGAGCGGTCTATAAGAATGAATGAATGTATAAATAAATAAATAAATAAATAAAATACTTAGGATAAATACAAGTTTACTATCAGAAGAAGAAGGGCCACCTTTACTACAGCAAAGGACAAGACTATGAGGACCACTCTAAAAAAAAAAAAATGTTTATTAACTGGGAGCTGAGGAAATGGCCAGTGGCCAGGGTCAGATTGGCCTATTGGGGCTTCGGGCATGGCCAGGTGGGCTGGTCACCCCAATCATGTGATAGGTGTTGGTCGCCATGGCCACATGCCTAGTACAGAATCACAGCGACCAATAGCAGCCATTCCTCAGAGAGCGGGAGACTCCCCCCCAAGCCCTATGCTTATTGCTTCTTTTGCATTTTCCCTGCAGCAGTAGATGCGGGTTCCATGAACCTTCTGGTTGTACGTGTCCCAACCCCCATCATCATTGTGGCCACTGCTGCCTCCATCCGCACCTGCCCTGCTTCTGTTTTTGCCAGCGGGAGGCAGCCAGCACACATTCCTGCAGCTGCCACACTGCCGGCTGAATGCCTGCCTCCCAGCTCCCACAGCTTTCCTCTGCAGCAGGCTCCTTTCATTCATATATATATGAAAACAAACTACATCAGGGCTTAAGTGGCTTAACAGACCTCGGGACTTCCCAAATCAAATGGCCATCCCCTCCATCAAAAGCCCACTCAGACTCTCCTCTCTTGGGCCCTGCCTGGATTTTCCCTGACCACCAATATAAGTAAAAATTATTTGTTTTACTTATTCACAGATGGGGAGAAAAGCGAGCATAAGTGAGCATAACTGAATGAATAAGGCAATGAAGGTGTCAGCATGTGTGAGCATTAGTGTAAGTGTGTCAGTGAGCATGTATGCAAGGGAGAGAATGACAGCATGTGTCAGTGTGCATAAGTCTGAGCATGTGTATGAGAGTGATTGAATGGATGAGTCAGTGAGAGTTTGTGTGCCAGTGAACAAGTGTGTGTGACAGTGCGAGTATGTCAGTGAGCATGTGTGTGAGTGAGAGTGAATGAGTCGGCATGTGTGTGAGAGCATGCCTAAGGCCATGAGTTAGAGCATGTGTGTCAGTAAGCTTGTGTGTCAGAGCAAGCAAGCACATCAGTGAGAGAGGGAGACTGTGTATGTACATGAGTGAGCATATGAGTGTGTGTGACGTGTGCTAGAGAACAACTAATTCATGACCATCTCAAGGTGACTGGAATTAAAAGTTCCTGGGTATGGAGAATGGGGGAGTTTTTTTCTATCCTTATTAGTTTTAATTATTGTGTATTATTTGATGTCTGCTTTTTTTGAAATATTTTATTGGTGTTTGGGAATTTTCAAAAATGTGTATATAAGTTAAATTACTGATGTTCTAGTCATCAGCTGTTTTGAAATATATATTTTTAGTATGGTTTTCATGTTGTGATTGATGTTTTATAGTTCTTGGTTTTATTGTTTGATGTTTTATGAGGAATGATGGTATTTTCTGTTTTTCCATTGCTGCATTTCATAGAGTCTGACTTATTGTGATTTCCTGTTCAGTTTTTTCTGCACATTTCTGTTTATATTTTATGGTTCCTTTATTTTGTATTTGATGAGGATCTGTCTGTGTTCTGCATGTATGGCCGAAGTGAAGTAGTCTACTACTGTGTAGTTTCTGTGTAGGGATCTATAGCAGTCTGGCTTGTTCTGTTATCCTAATAGGAGGTGTATTGATGTTTTAGGGCCTGGTGTCATATTTAAAGTGTTGTCTTTTTATAGGTAGAGTTGCAACAGTTTGAGTGTTGGCAGTTTGTGCTGTTTTCATATGGGAGGTTTACTCATCATTTTCTGAGGGCTATGCCCAAGCCTAACAGGCGTTTCAAATGGCCTAATACCATATGGGTTCCAATAGTCATTTGTGTTTTTGCATGGGTTTTTCTGGTTGGCACCAAAGCAATGTTCATAAATATAATACACACATTGTTTTAAGTGATGTTTTTATCTCAGAAGACTATACTTTGAATTTCAGGTAAAATGTTATTATAAATGCACAAACTGTAATTGTGTTTTGGGAGGGCAAGGCTGGGGGGCGGAGAGAAGAATGGAAGTCTGTAACACGCACCTTTGGTTCCTAACACTCTTGCACTGGCTTTGGCTTTGCTGGCTCCCAATGGGAAAACAAAGATTTGTTGTGCCAGGAGGTGGACCTTGGCCTAGTGCAGGATTGGTAGGCTCCCTGGTCGGACCCAGAGAGCGCCTGCCACCAGGAGGCAGAGCAAAAGAGGCTGGCTAGAGTTTCGCCACTAGCAACGCGGGGTTCCCACGGGTTGAGCCCTTGGTTACCCGGGCCGCCTGGTCTTAGGTGGGCCTCGCAGGATCTCCTAGATAGAAAGTTCAGAGGTGTGCCCACCACGATCAAGGGTGCGCGGTCGATATTCAGGCCAGATGTCCGAGATGCCTAAGAAGTCCAAAAGAGAGTCTCTGAATGTATGGCAAGGATCAAGGCCAGATTCAAGGAAGCATGGTCAGCCAATGCAAGGGTCAAATACCAGTAGTCAGTCCGTGGTTAGTCAGCCAAAGCAGAAGTCAGGTTCCAGGAGATAGTCAGATGTGTTCGAGTTCAGGCAGAGGTCAGTTCCAGGCAGCGTGCAAACGTGTTCGGTTATCAGGTAGAGGTCAGTTCCAGGCAGCATGCAGACATCGTAGAAACAAGCAGAAGGTCAGGGGCAGGCAGCGATCAACGTAATCAAGAACAGGCCGAGGTCAGTACCGAGAAGACAGTCCGAGAGGTACTACCTGGGGAGATGAGGAGACAGAAGGAGGCTGGAACAGGTGGATGCTGGAACAGAAGGAACCTGGAACAGAAGGATGCTGGAACAGTACTGGAACGAAACTGGAACAAGACTGGAACAAGATTGTAATACAAACTGGAACGCATAGGCAAACTAGAAATCACGATGTGATCGACCCGATTGCCAAGGCAAGGAAGTGAGGGTAGGAGCTTCCTGCTATACTGTGATCAATCAGGGCACGCTGCGGAGCTGGGATCTGCCTCTGACCCTTTAAGGCTCTGGGCGGTCCGCGCGTGTGCATCTAGGGGCGGGGCCGATGCCACGGAAGACGCAGAGCCCTGCCGTGAGGCCTCGCTGGAGGATGAAGGCTCAGCGACCGCCGCCGCGGGATGCCGAGGCTTTGCTGTGCTTGCCACCGCTGCAGGGGAGGACAACCTGAGACCCATGAGGGAGCTGGAGAGGTGAGCAAGCCCAGGCGTGGGCTGAACGTGGATGGGACGTGCAAGAGTACCCCCCCTTCTAGACCTCCCCCTTCTCGGGTGAGGCTTGTCTGGGTGTGCCTTATGGAAGGCCCTGAGGAGGTCCTTGCCCAGGATGTTCTGTGAGGGCTCCCAGGAGTTCTCCTCAGCCCCATACCCCTCCCAAGAGAGTAGATACTCCCAGCATCCTCGATGCCGACGGACATCGAGGACCTCTCTTACCTGGAGGGTATGCTCTGGCTCTTTGGACACTTGAGGCGGAGGTGGATCTTTGCGGGAAGTCCAGGATAGCATGAGTGGCTTCAGTAGAGAAACATGGAAGGTATTGTGAATACCCATGGATCGTGGCAACTGTAGCTGGTAGGTGACTGCTCCCACTCTCCGTAGGATGGGAAAAGGTCCAATGTATTTTGGTGCTATACTATGTGAGGGGAGTCTCAGCCTAATGTGCTTGATACTTAGCCATACCTTTTGACCGGGTCTAAAGAGTGGAACTGACCGTCTATGGGCGTCAACGAATTTCTTTGAGTGTTCTGCGGCTTGGGTGAGTCGTTCTTTTACTTGGTTCCATTCGTTACAGATACCTTGAGCCGTGAACTGCGCTGCTGGTGAAGGTACGGAGAGTGGTACAGGCAAGGGTAGTCGTGGTTGGTGCTCGAATGCCACAGAGAATGGGGAGACATCTGTGGCGGCAGCAAGATGTGTATTAAGTGATAATTCGGCCCAGGGGAGCAAGTCGGACCAATTATCCTGCTGGTTGTTTACATAAGATCTGAGGAAGGTTTTCAAGGTCCGGTTAGTTCTTTTGGCTTGGCCGTTCGCCTGAGGATGGTATGCTGAGTTGAAGCTTAGCTGAAAATTAAACTTTTGACATAAGGATTGCCAGTACTTCACGGCGAACTGTGGGCCTCTGTCTGATACAATTTCTTTAGGTAGCCCATGTAGGTGGAAAATATGTGTCAAGAACCGCTTAGCGAGTTCGGGGGCCGATGGAAGGCTCCGGAGTGGGATGAAATGTCTCATCTTGGAAAAGTGGTCTATGATGACCCAGATGACAGTGTTTGAAGACAGAGGAAGATCAGTGATGAAATCTGTAGATATGCTGGCCCATGGTTCAGTGAGCACTGGGAGTGGCTGAAGGAGTCCCTATGGCAGGCCGGTGGTTTGCTTTTGTTGAGCACATATTGGGCATGAGTCTACATAATTGCGAGAGTCTGTTACCATGCTGGGCCACCAGTAAAAACACCTCAGCATTTCTAGGGTTCGTGCTCGACCAGGATGTCCAGCTAGTTTTGAATCATGGGCCCAGCAGTACACGTTCACGTAGCCAACGTGGGATGACTGTTTTACCAGCCGGTACTGTTGTAGTTACTGCAAGGCACACACAAGCCGGGTCTATGATATGTCTTGGGATGTCTGGGGTGTCTTCAAGTTCGAGAGAGCGCGAGAGTGCCTTAGCGCAAAGGTTTTTTAAGACTGGTCAGTAAAGCAGCGGGCTTGACTAGGGTTTAATAATTGTGCCTCCTTGAGTTGCTCTAGATTCTTGTGATCTGTGAATATATTAAATCTGTGTTGGGTGCCTTCCAGCCAAGGGCGCCACTCCTGGAGTACGAGTTTGACAGCTAGGAGTTCCTGATCAACGATGGTGTAGTTCTGCTCTGCAGGCGAAAATTTATGAGAATATAAAGAGCATCGTACCAGTGTACCCTTGGAAGAGTACTGGCTTAGTACTGCACTGGCTCCAATAGCGGACGCGTCGACCTCGACGACAAATGGGCGGCTTGGATTAGGGTGTCATAAACAGGGTCCAGAGCAGAATGCTTTCTTTAACGCATGGAATGCTGATTGAGCTTGAGGACTCCAAACCCGGAGATTTGTCCCTTTCTTGGTCATTGCAGTGAGTGGAGCGGCTAATGTAGAGTAGTTGGCTTTAAAGCTTCTATACTAGTTCGTGAATCCAAGAAATCTTTGTAAGGCCCAGAGTCCGACTGGCTGGTGCCAGTCATGAATTCCCTGAAGTTTTTCAGGATCCATTGTAAATCCTTGATTAGAAGCAATGTACCCTAGGAATGGTAGACGATTCTGCTCGAAGATGCATTTCTCAAGTTTTGTGTAAAGGTGATTTTCTCGGAGGCGTTGTAGAATGGTTCTGACATGGGAGCGATGGGACTTCAGGTCTTTTGAGAATATCAGGATGTCATCTAAGTACACCACTACGAATGAGTAAAGGAGATCTCTGAGAATCTCATTCATCAGACGTTGGAACACCGCAGGGGCATTGCAAAGGCCGAAAGGCATCACGATTTACTCGTAGTAGCCATCCCTGGTGTTAAACGCGGTCTTCCATATGTCCTCGGGCTGGATGCATACGAGGTTGTACGCTCCTCGCAGATCGAGCTTCATGAAGATCTGGGCCCCTTGTAGACGATCGACTAATTCGCTAATGAGAGGTAATGGGTAGCGATCTTTACGGGTAATGGCATTTAGCCCTCGGTAATCGATGCAAGGATGAAGTCCTCCATCCTTCTTCTTATCAAAGAAGAAGCCTGCTCCTGCCGGGGAGTCAGAAGGTCTAATGAATCCCTTCTTGAGGTTCTCTTTTATATATTCGGACATTGCCTGAGTTTCAGGGAGTGAGAGTGGATAGTAGGGATGTGAATCGTGTCCTCGATCGTCTTAACGATCGATTTCGGCTGGGAGGGGGAGGGAATCGTATTGTTGCCGTTTGGGGGGGTAAAATATCGTGAAAAATCGTGAAAAATCGTGAAAAATCAAAAAAACGTAAAATCGCAAAACCGGCACATTAAAACCCCCTAAAACCCACCCCCGACCCTTTAAATTAAATCCCCCACCCTCCCGAACCCCCCCCAAATGACTTAAATAACCTGCGGGTCCAGCGGCGGTCCAGAACGGCAGCGGTCCGGAACGGGCTCCTGCTACTGAATCTTGTTGTCTTCAGCCGGCGCCATTTTCCAAAATGGCGCCGAAAAATGGCGGCGGCCATAGACGAACACGATTGGACGGCAGGAGGTCCTTCCGGACCCCCGCTGGACTTTTGGCAAGTCTTGTGGGGGTCAGGAGGCCCCCCCAAGCTGGCCAAAAGTTCCTGGAGGTCCAGCGGGGGTCAGGGAGCGATTTCCCGCCGCGAATCGTTTTCGTACGGAAAATGGCGCCGGCAGGAGATCGACTGCAGGAGGTCGTTCAGCGAGGCGCCGGAACCCTCGCTGAACGACCTCCTGCAGTCGATCTCCTGCCGGCGCCATTTTCCGTACGAAAACGATTCGCGGCGGGAAATCGCTCCCTGACCCCCGCTGGACCTCCAGGAACTTTTGGCCAGCTTGGGGGGGGCCTCCTGACCCCCACAAGACTTGCCAAAAGTCCAGCGGGGGTCCGGAAGGACCTCCTGCCGTCCAATCGTGTTCGTCTATGGCCGCCGCCATTTTTCGGCGCCATTTTGGAAAATGGCGCCGGCTGAAGACAACAAGATTCAGTAGCAGGAGCCCGTTCCGGACCGCTGCCGTTCCGGACCGCCGCTGGACCCGCAGGTTATTTAAGTCATTGGGGGGGGGGGGTTCGGGAGGGTGGGGGATTTAATTTAAAGGGTCGGGGGTGGGTTTTAGGGGGTTTTAGTGTGCCGGCTCACGATTCTAACGATTTATAACGATAAATCGTTAGAATCTCTATTGTCATAACGGTTTAAGACGATAGGACAATATTTTCGGAGTAGAGGTAATGTGTCTGCTTTTTGTTTCGAAAAAATGTCCTCGAAGTCAGAGTACTGAGCCGGTAGGCCAGCGAGAGTGGTGGTCTTCAGGACAGTCACCGCTGGGGATACTTGCTTCAAGCAGTGTTTCTGACATTGTGGGCCCCACTGAACCAGCTGGAGGGATTGCCAGTCAAATTGGGGTCCATGAGTTTGGAGCCAAGGAAGACTCAGTATGACTGGGTGTGTTGAATGCTTTAACACATATAGGGATAGCTCTTCTTTGTGTAGGGTTCCCACGGTGAGACAGAAGGCCACTGTGCGGTGCGTGATATATCCAGGGAGATGTTCCCCTTGAATAGAAGCTATGTGAAGAGGAACTTCTAGGAGTTGTACTGGGATTTTCAGAAGGTTCACTATGTCATCCATTATGAAACTGCCACTGGCTCCTGTATCGATGAGAGCAGTGGTGGCAAAGGAGCGGGACTCCATAGATAGGGTAACAGGTAATAGACGTTGGGGGCCGGTGACAGTAGCGCCCAAGCTCGGGACCCTCACCGGACTTAGGCCTTGAAGTTTTCTGGACGGACCGGACAGGACTGCTTCAGATGTCTGGAGGCACCTCAGTAAAAGCAGAGGCCTTGCTTCTTACGCCGAAGATGCTCTTCGGGAGACAACCGCCCATGGTTGACTTACATCGATTCTTCGTTGGAGAGAGGCGGTGCCGGTAGAGCCTTCATCTGAGGGCTAGGGGCACATGCTAGGCATTAGCAGAAGGCCAGGGTGCTGTCACTTCATGGTGCCATTGTCTGAGGCGAAGGTCAATTTTCCCAGCAAGGGAAATCAGGTCCTCTAGAGATATGAGAATCTCACTGACAGCAAGTTCGTCTTTGAGAGCAGGTGATAGATCCTTGAGGTAGAGTGCCAAAGGCAATCCTCTTGCCATCTTAGTTCCATTGCCAGTGTCCGTAACTCCACCGTGAACTCCGAAAGGGATCTGGAGCCTTGACGAAGGTGGAGTAGGTGATGACCAGCAACCACCTGATGACCAGGATCTTCAAAGGTCCATTTGAAGGTGGTGATGAACTGGGACAGTTGCGTGAGTATGGGGTCTGAGTGCTCCCAAAGTGGAGAAGCCCATGCCAGGGCCTTCCCCTCAAGGTGAGAGAGAATGAAAGTTATCTTTGTTGATTCCTTCAGGAACAAGGAGGGTTGAAGGGCAAATTGCATAAACACTGATTGAGGAAGCCTCGGCAGAGGCGTGGATCACCATTGAAGCAAGGAGGTGCTGGCAGTGACAGTGATGCTCTCAGTAGCAGGGTAGAGGTTAGGCTCACTGGATTGGCCATTGCTGTGTCCTGCATTTGAGAGCGGAGTTCCTCTATGGAGGAGGCTAGAGTCTCTATGGCTCTTCTTTGTTCTTGAATAGTTGTGGCCAGACCCGGGATGGTCCATATGGCGGAAGACTCCGCTGAGTCCATGGCCTTGCAACCTGTTGCACCAGAAAGTGGACTCTTGGCCTAGTGCAGGATTGGTAGGCTCCTTGGTTGGACCCAGAGAGCGCCTGCCACCAGGAGGCAGAGCAAAAGAGGAGACAGAGGCTAGCTAGAGTTTTGCCACTAGCAACCCAGGGTCCCCACGGGTTGAGCCCTTGGTTACCCAGGCCGCCTGGTCTTAGGTGGGCCTCGCAGGATCTCCTAGATAGAAAGTTCAGAGGTGTGCCCACCATGATCAAGGGTGCATGGTCGATATTCAGGCCAGATGTCCGGGATGCCTAAGAAGTCCAAAAGAGAGTCTCTGAATGTATGGCAAGGATCAAGGCCAGATTCAAGGAAGCATGGTCAGCCAATGCAAGGGTCAAATACCAGTAGTCAGTCCGTGGTTAGTCAGCCAAAGCAGAGGTCAGGTTCCAGGAGACAGTCAGATGTGTTCGAGTTCAGGCAGAGGTCAGTTCCAGGCAGTGTGCAGACGTGTTCGGTTAACAGGCAGAGGTCAGTTCCAGGCAGCATGCAGACGTGGTCGTAGAAACAGGCAGAAGGTCAGGGGCAGGTAGCGATCAACGTAGTCAAGAACAGGCAGAGTTCAGTACCGAGAAGACAGTCCGAGAGGTACTACCTGGAGAGACAAGGAGACAGAAGGACGCTGGAACAGAAGGACGCTGGAACAGGACTGGAATGAAACTGGAACAAGGCTGGAATGAGACTGGAACACAAACTGGAACGCATATGCAAACTAGAAATCACGATGTGATCGACCCGATTGCCAAGGTAAGGAAGTGAGGATAGGAGCTTCTTGTTAGACTGTGATCAATCAGGGCGCGCCGCAGAGCTGGGATCCGCCCCTGGCCCTTTAAGGCGCTGGGCGAGGCCGACGCCATGGAGAATGCCGAGCCCCGACGTGAGGCCTAGCTGCTTATGGACATCAATGATCTTCAACAGAAGCGGCAAGTTGGGAGACGTCCAAAACCCACTTCTGGATAACTCTTCCGTAGATGAACTGGAAGAGAGGTGGTGACAGCAGCAGATATTCAAACAGGCTGGTAGCTAGAGATATCTTCTTCGGATCTAATTGCTGAAGAACTTCAGACCCAACTTCCGAGTGAACAATCATAGCAGATATCTCTAAATTATAGTGCGTGAAGATGATAAAGATGTAGAGCGCCATCTAGCCATGGCAAACATAGCAACCGCTATGAGTATCAGCAGACAGGAGTAGAAACACTGTGGACATCATTAAGATCCTCAAGAGAAGTGGCGATGTAAAGGAACGTCCAAAGCCCACTTCAAGTTGTGATGCAGTAATGGATCTTCTAATTTGACGAAGGGACTCCTCAGGTCTTCCACAAGATGTCTGAGAATAAGGCTACCCCCTGCCCCTGAGTCCAACAGGGCAGGGTCCGAACCGTCGCCGGTTCAGAGGTCACAGAGACTGAATGAGAGAATGGAGGAGATAACGCAGTATGTCCCAAGTACAGTCCTACCGCGGGACTTAGGCCCGTCCGTTACCCAGACGAATAGAGAATGTAGAGACATCATGGCCGGGCTGACCACGGTACATGCACAGGCCGCGTTGCTTCCAAAATCTTCTCTCCTTTGAGGTCAAGTGATCATGACGAAGTTGCTTCAGTTCTTCTTTATCAACAGCAGGAATTGCTGGACCCATCCGAAGTGCCGGGGTACTGGCCTCTTTCAACCCAGTTAACACCTTAGGCTGGAGTTCCTTCACCTTGTCTCGGAATCGACAACCAATCCGAATAGCTAAGGCTATCAATTCTTCCAGCGAGTCAGGTGTCTGGCGAGCAGCCAGCTCATCTTTCAAATGGTATCCAGGCCTCTGCAGAAGAGAGTTTTGAGACATCTGGAGTCCCAGCGAAGTTCCGCTGCAAGAGTCTTGAATTCTATGGCAAATTCAGCCAATGATCTGTTGCCTTGCTTCAAGTCCACTAAAGCAAACCTGGCAACAGACATACGAGCAGGGTCATAAAAAATGGATTTAAACAAGTCCATAAATCCATCTATGTCCTGCAAAATAGGATCCTTGCATTCTCACAAGGTAGATGCCCACGACAAGGCTCTCCCATCCAAATACGACAGGATGTAGGTGGTCTTAAAGAGACCCATGGGAAACAATGAAGGCTGTAAGGTGAAATGCATGCTGCACTGGTTCAAAAGCCCCGTGTCTTCTGGAGTTCTCCGGAGAAGCAAATAGGCGCAGCCAGTGGGACAGCAGTCATTAAAGTTGCCTCCTGTAACTGACCTTCTTGTGTAGAAGCTGTGCCTTATATTTTTTGTGTGTGAAACTGATGGAATGCTGCAGTAAGTTTCTCCAAGGTTTCTTGCTGTTCTGAGATGCGTTGAGCCAGGCCCAGTATAGCCTGCAAAGTGGAGAGGTGTGCCGGGTCCATGGGGTTACTGACATCCCATACCTTAAGATGGATTCCCAGGAATACTGCTTCTCCAAATTTCAAGCCGAATCCACTGGAGTTAGCAATTTATATGGGTTCGCTCCTCCAGAAGGGAGGAGTTAGCAATCTGTTATAGTTCGCTCCTTCAGAGGGGAGGAGTTAGCAATCTGTTATGGTTCACTCCCGTGGTAGGAGGAGTTAGCAATCTTGTTACGACTAGACTCCTGTAGAAGGGAGGAGTTAGCTAACTGTTAGAGACTCCGTGAGCAGTTTGACAATCTGTTACCAGCGGAGTGCTTGGAGAGAGCACTCGGCTGTAAAGGAAGGTAAATAGGTGGGTCCTTGGGCCAATGGCATATGACTGCCCCCCAGGAGCATATCCTGAGAGGGACCACCCGCTAGGCTTGGGTATGGAGACAGACACAGATAGTTCTTTTATTAGACAGGCTAGTAGAACCACCAGAGGTTGCAGTAGTGAGCTGATATGCCCGACAGGGCTGAAGTCCCTCAGGCACTGGAACAGCGATCCCAGGGTTGCTGAGCTGTAGAGAAACTATAGAGATAGTGAGTAGATAGGGTATGCTGTGTTCATAGCCAGAACTAGATGACAAAACTCACATAAGGTCTTAAAGAAGCTCAGTAGCTGGAAAGGGTTAGGCCCTTGAGGAGAGAGTACCTGGTTCTAGGGAAAGCTCTGAGAGAGTGATGGTAACTCACAAATGTCTGTTTCTGCAATTGCTTCCAGGCAGTAGAGAATCTTCAGAGTGTTCAGGAACATGGGCCCTCGAGGAGCAAGTACCGGTTCCTATCTGCAATCTGAAATAATAACTCACAAATGTCTGTATCTGTGATAGCTTTCAGACAGTAGAGAATCTTCAGAATGTTTAGGAACATGGGCCCTCGAGGAGTGAGTACCGGTTCCTATCTGCAATATGAAATAGTAACTCAAAATGTCTGTATATGCGATAGTTTCAGGCAGTAGAGAATTTTCAGACTGTTTAGGAACATGTGCCCTCGAGGAGCGAGTACCGGTTCCTATCTGCAATCTGAAATAATGAAAAAGAGAGCGAGGCCCCCGAGGAGCGGGTACGCCTGGTAAGTCCGAGGAGGCAGAGTAGCTTGGTCGAATCCATAGTGAGTCCGTATGCTCATCCTTGATTGTCCGAGTTCGTGTCCGAATTCATGTCCTTGCTAACTCGATCTGTTAGCAAATGTAGAGACCTTTTATATTGGAAGCGGATGACATCATCTCTGGGGACGCCTCCGAGGTTCGCACCCTTGCTGGTACATCAATCGGAGCATGCGCGCATGCCCTACATCATCAGGAACATGGCGGATCTGCAGCATCGTGCCGGTCCGGGGACGCCGGAGGGAGACGGCATGAAGGCACCGTGGCAGCTAACCGTCCATCAGACCCGGAGGGAGTCGTCACAGAGGTAAAAAGGGTGGAGTGAGGGCATCGAGCAGCGATGGACGCAACACTGGGCATGCCTGAGAACTTTGTAGCTCTTGGGATATCCTGAAATTATATGAAGATATCCGAGCAGATCTGGATCTGGTCATGGCAAGGTCCCGCATTGTCCCTAGCCTTACCAAGCTGCTGGCCATCCTCCATTTCATGGCACGTGGCTCCTTTCAAACCACTGTAGGGTTGGTGGGGGTAATGTCCCAAACTACATTCTCACACTGAAGCAACCAGGTCATTGCAGATGTAATTGACCGCATTAATCGATACATAAAATTCCCTCAAGAAAGGCAGGACTTGATGGAATTTAAGAGTCATTTCTATGCTTTTGCACATTTTCCCAATGTCATCGGAGCTATCGACTGCACTCACATGGCCATTGTTGCACCCCCATAAGAGGGGGGAGATGTTCTGCAACAGAAAGCTCTTCCACTCTATCAACGTGCAAGTGGTCTGCAATGCACGAATGTGCATTCTGGACATGGTGGCCAGGTACACCCAAGACATGCACAACTCCTTTATACTTAGGAAATCAGGACTCTTTGAAAATTTTGAGGCTAGCCTGTATAGTGATGCTTGGCTTGTAGGTAAGAACACCTTTTTCTTTCTCATTTCCTTCAATGCTTACGGGTATGTGGCTAATGGCATCCAAATGGGAGTGGAGAGTTGTGGGGAAGGACATGATCGGTGGCATAACACCTGGCTTCTGTGAGTTTGTATGCAGGACATTGTCCAATGCCTTTCTCCACCCATGTTTCAGAGGGCTGCCAAATGAGTGGGGGAAACAAGGCACAGGACCTAAAGTGTGAATCCACTATATACATAGTGTTGCGGTGACCGGCCGCAGAGCCTCACGGCCAGCCACACTCACCCTCTGAGCCAGTCCAGGCCTCCCACGCTGCCCCACAAGCCACTGCCATTGTTGCAGTTTGTGAAATGTGGATCCAAAGTAACCCCCAGTCTTACCTTAGCCAATGGAGCAAGGAAATCGTAGCCAGCGATAGGGTATTCCACGAGACCAATTGCAGGAGCAACCAACACAGTCCCAAGTCAGGGCTGACAGCAGGCAAAGCAAGTCCATGATAAGCTCCACTATCAAGGCTGACAACAGGTAAACAGGTCCAAATTCCAATCCAAGTCAGGGCAGGCAGAGAAGTCCAGAATCCAATCCAAATTAGGGCAGGTGACAGGCAGAGAAGTCCAGAATCCGATCCAAGTCAGGGCAGGCGGCAGGCAGAGAAGTCCAGAATCCAATCCAAAAAGAAGACAAACGCCATGGAAGCACCAGCACAGCAAGGCTGTAGCTGAAGTAATGCTGTGCTGGTCTCGGTTCTTTAAATAATTAAATTTTCCCGCGCAAACGCGAGGACTTCTGGGTGGAAGTCTGACGTGTTCTGATAGGCGGAGCTTGCGCGCGGCTCGCGTCGGCTTGCGCTGCCGCCGGAAGTCATCGTCGACCAGCATCGGGGTCGGCCCTCAACGCCGGAGAACGCTGCGAGGTAACAGCCATTGCCTCCCTCCAGCATGGCGGGTAGCTGATCCTGCTGCTGCCGCCAGCCTTTGCTGCTGCTGCTAGGTGCGCGTGCAGCTCTCAAATAGATTTAAAGGGGCTGCAGCGGGAAAACCACCCATGGCCCCGTATGTTGACACCGCCCTCGGTCCTATTTAAGGCAGCTCCTGCTGCCCCATCCTTGCCTCAGCCACAGGTCTCGCTCTGCTCAGAGCTGCTGGTTGCTCCTGCTCCGTGCGTTTCTGCTTCTGCTCCGTGTAGTCCTGTTCCTGCTCCGTGTGCTCCTGTCTCTGTTCCGGCTCCTCGTCCCCTCGGCTTGCTCTTCAGGTTCTTGACTCGGCCCGACCCTGGATTCTGCATTGTCTGCTGCCTGCCCTGACCTCTGGCCTGTCCCTGGATTCTCCTGCTCACCACCAGCCTCCACCTCTGGTACGCCCAACCTCGCTTCCGCCTTCTGTCCTCAGGATTGTCTTCATCTGAAGACCTGCTCCTAAGTCCTGCCGGCCCCAGCACCCAAGGGCTCAACCTGTGGGGAACGAGGGCTGGTATAGGTGAAGGTTCGGTTGGGTCTCCACCACCTGTGTCCACCTCCCGACTACGAGGACCTATAGGATGCCTTCTATAGATGGCTCCAAACTCATCTCGGCCCAGGGGTCCACCTCTCCGCGTAACACATACACATATTTATTACCTAAAAGGCCCCCTTCCTATCCTCCCCCTGGGAGCTGTTACAATGTGTCATGTGCATCCGAACCGTGCACTGTGCAAGCTACTGGCACAGCACCTTCATGTGTGGGCCATTACTGATCTGTCAGGGACATTGTCACCTACAGTTTCTGTACAGCCTCACACACCTGTACCATGAGCAATCTGCAGTGTATGTTGCAGTTCTGGCGTATTTCCTGTGTGTGGGGTGACTAATGGTTTTCAATACAGGACAGACTGGAGTGCAGCCATGGAAAATAACTGCCAGTGCATGAAGTACCCCATTTGCTGGTAGCACAGGTTTCTGTCTTCTTACATATGTCTTGAAGGTTGGCAGGCACCTACACACCGGTACCCTTTGCTGGGTTGTGACGGCTCAGCAAAGGTGCTGGCTAGCTTATACAGTTTTACTGTTGTGGTTTGCCAGTCAAATCTGCCAGTAACAATGCAAACATTCTTGTCTTTCTTCTGTCATTGCCTCAGGAGACTCAGGGTATGATTGCAGGCTCTGGCTTCTCACCCCCACATACATTTTTGGGGAGGTGTGTGATTTCAGAGATTAAAAGCAGATTGTTTGGTCTAATTAGCTTTCCTATTTGTTTTTCAAACTTTAAGAAAGTTTTTAAAGTTTCAAAATTGTTTGGATGGAAATTTATGGGAGCTGAATGGCTGTGGCAATTCTCAGGCTGAAGGCAAAAAAAAAAAGTGCATATAGGGATTTTTGGCATGGAGTGGATACATTAATGGGATATCCATGGTAGTGCTTTCGCCCCCCACCCCCAATTGCACACCTTGCATATGTCTGATTCTGGTCTAGCTAGAAATTAGATGCAGAATTGTAATAGAAGACCAAAACTGTGTGCAGCCAGAACATGAATGGTACATACTAGGATGTAGCTAGTCACAACACCTATAACAAACAAGGTACATAACTTCACCATGCTACTTCCTCTTCCTGAGCAATCCAAGAGGTGGATTTTTAGGTGATGTAGACACCTTACTAGGAGGCTGGGTGGCTAGATCCCACAGATGTAGAGGAGGGGAGGGGAGGCAGGATTTTTTCTGTCTCAGCAATAAATGTAGCTGCCTAATTTCACTATGTGGTTTTATTTAGCCACTCAAAAGTGAATGGCTCTGGATGTGGGATTTGGTTGGGGAAGAAAGTCAGGTGCCTAGCAGTGAGTTTCAGTCCTAATAAGAGGCCAGCAAGAGCAAATCTTTATCTAGAAGGCCCAATTTTGGCCATGTAGAGTTAGGGAAAATTTCAGCCTTCAATTTAATCTTTTAGGTTTGGCTGAAAATTTGACACAATATAGGTGGCCAAACTTTGGCCATCTACATTGGACATCCCCCCACATATCTCTTTTTAGGCCTAGACAAATATTTTCTTTTTTAGATGAAGATCTCTTGAATATCTGCCTTTATGACAGTTACTATTATAGTTTTTAGTTGTATTTGCTCTCCAGAAGTCATGTATAATTTAGGTGACCAAAGCCTCTGCATCTTTGTTCAGAGAAAATGCATGTTAATATAAGAGATAGCAAACACAAGAAAAATAAATTAGGGATGTGAATCGTTTTCCATATCGTCTTAACGATAGAAATCGTGTGGCAGGGCAAGAAAATCGTCTTAGGCACGATTTTTTAGTTAAAAAATCGTTAAAAATCGTTTTTTCCGATTAGTGCGCACTAACGGGAGTTAGTGCGCACTAACTGGGAGTTAGTGCGCACTAACTGAAAATGATACAATTTGACACTTTTCAGGTCAGTTAAGGTCAGTTTAGGAATGAATATGTATTCCTATTGGCTGCCCTCTTATTTATTCATGTTACCAAGTTTCCTACTGACAGTATATGGGGGATGGGAAATGGAAACAGTTGGTAGCTTGACAAAACAAGTAATGTGATCAGTCAATGTGACTAGAACTTGTGCCCTAACCCTGATACCAGGGGTATTGTGATCTTCCTGCACACAGTGCCCTATCCCTATTAATACCAGGAGTGTTGTGATCTTCCTGCACACAGTGCCCTATCCCTAATACCAGGGGTGTTGTGATCTTCCTGCACACAGTGCCCTATTCCTGATACTGGGGGTGTTGTGATCTTCCTGCACACAGTGCCCTATTCCTGATACCGGGGGTGTTGTGATCTTCTTGCACACATCCCGGTATCAGGGATAGGGCACTGCGTGCAGGAAGATCACAACACTCCTGGTATTAATAGGGATAGGGCACTGCATGCAGGAAGATCACAACACTCCTGGTATTAATAGGGATAGGGCACTGCATGCAGGAAGATCACAACACCCCTGGTATCAGGGATAGGGCACTGTGTGCAGGAAGATCACAATACCCCGGAGGAGTGAGGGTCAGGCAGCTCCCCCCTGTCTGTGAAGCCAGCCTCTCACTAGTAATGCAGGGAGGGAGCTGTCTCAGACTTCACCATCCTCCCCCCCCCCCCCCTTACCCACACACCATTCACTAGCTGGGACATGGTGGAAGTCAGGAGTGAGGGTCAGGCAGCTCCCCCCTGTCTGTGAAGCCAGCCTCTCACTAGTAATGCAGGGAGGGAGCTGTCTCAGACTTCACCATCCACCCCCCCCCCTCACCCACACACCATTCACTAGCTGGGACATGGGGGAAGTCAGGAGTGAGGGTCAGGCAGCTCCCCCCTGTCTGTGAAGCCAGCCTCTCACTAGTAATGCAGGGAGGGAGCTGTCTCAGACTTCACCATCCTCCCCCCCCCCCTCACCCACACACCATTCACTAGCTGGGACATGGGGGAAGTCAGGAGTGAGGGTCAGGCAGCTCCCCCCTGTCTGCGAAGCCAGCCTCTCACTAGTAATGCAGGGAGGGAGCTGTCTCAGACTTCACCATCCTCCCCCCCCCCCCTCACCCACACACCATTCACTAGCTGGGACATGGGGGAAGTCAGGAGTGAGGGTCAGGCAGCTCCCCCCTGTCTGCGAAGCCAGCCTCTCACTAGTAATGCAGGGAGGGAGCTGTCTCAGACTTCACCATCCTCCCCCCCCCCCTCACCCACACACCATTCACTAGCTGGGACATGGGGGAAGTCAGGAGTGAGGGTCAGGCAGCTCCCCCCTGTCTGTGAAGCCAGCCTCTCACTAGTAATGCAGGGAGGGAGCTGTCTCAGACTTCACCATCCTCCCCCCCCCCTCACCCACACACCATTCACTAGCTGGGACATGGGGGAAGTCAGGAGTGAGGGTCAGGCAGCTCCCCCCTGTCTGTGAAGCCAGCCTCTCACTAGTAATGCAGGGAGGGAGCTGTCTCAGACTTCACCATCCTCCCCCCCCCCCTCACCCACACACCATTCACTAGCTGGGACATGGGGGAAGTCAGGAGTGAGGGTCAGGCAGCTCCCCCCTGTCTGTGAAGCCAGCCTCTCACTAGTAATGCAGGGAGGGAGCTGTCTCAGACTTCACCATCCTCCCCCCCCCCCCCTCACCCACACACCATTCACTAGCTGGGACATGGGGGAAGTCAGGAGTGAGGGTCAGGCAGCTCCCCCCTGTCTGTGAAGCCAGCCTCTCACTAGTAATGCAGGGAGGGAGCTGTCTCAGACTGGTATCAGGGTTAGGGCACTGTGTGCAGGAAGATCACAACACTCCTGGTATTAATAGGGATAGGGCACTGTAAGAGATGACTGTAGTAGATTGAATAAAGATCTGATGTTTCTGCTCTCCTCACACCAAACAAAACAACACACAAGCAGAGAAGCCCTTCTTACAAAGCTGAGCTAGTGAGTTAAGTAGGAGGAAAAGTAAACATACTGGTGCCAGTGTGGCTACTTAAAAATACACTTACCAACAATCAATTACATATATTTGAACTGTGTACAGTTCCAGCCAGGACCACCTTTCTAAAATGCACAGTGATTGGCAAATTCAACATGCACTAGCATTTCAGGTGCCTGCTAACAAAAATAATAAACAAACAAGTTCTAGTCACGTGAGTGCTGATCATTACATTACTTTTTTTGTCAAGCTTCCAACTGTTTCCATTTCACATCCCCCCAACCATATTGGTAACATCAATAGATAAGAGCACAGCCAGCCAATAGGAATACATACATACATATTCATTCCTAAGTGACCTTTACTGACCTGGGAAGTGTGAACACTTTGTTTAATTTTCTGTTGGTGTTCGTTAGTTTCCAGTTCCATTTCCCATCCCCCCAACCATCACCTCAGTGGTAACCTTGGTAACATCAATAGATAAGAGGGCAGCCAGCCAATAGGAACACATATTCATTCCTAACTGACCTTCAGTGACCTGGAAAGTGTTTATTTGTATCATTTTCAGTTAGTGCGCACTAAATCGAGTTAGTGCGCACTAACGGGGAGTTAGTGCGCACTAACTCGAGTTAGTGCGCACTAACACGATTTAACGATTTTTAACGATAAATCGTTAGAATTTCTATTGTATCGTGTTCTATAACGATTTAAGACGATATAAACATTATCGGACAATAATTTTAATCGTTGAAAAACGATTCACATCCCTAAAATAAATTCATATTTTCTTTTGGGTATTTTGAAGGTATATTGGAATATCCGTAATTCCAATGCCACAGTGCTTTCCAGATGTGCCCTTAATGAAGCCAGTGCTGGACAATAATGTCCCTAGTTTCTCTTTACATTAAGTTTGTATCTGTTACAGGCTCTTGACCTTCTTACTGTCAAGCTGTAAGGAAGGGTGCAGGTGTTTCAGATATAACTTGCTAGGAGTTTTCAAATATTCTTATTGTTCTTTTTTCAGTCATGCTCAGGTAAGAAAAAGTTAATCCTCTCTGGAAATATCCAAATGATTGCAAAGAACTAGATGCTGAGGTAGATACTGAAAAACCATTTAGACGGATAACTTAAAGTTATCCGTCTAAATGGCAAGTTTTGGTACATTCAACTTCTTATCTGGCTAGTTGTTAGCGGAATAAGTCATTATCCCGCTAAAATCTAGCTGGATAACAAGGAGGCATTCTAGGGGCATAACTGGGAGGATCTATTTAGCTGGATAAGTAGCAATACTCAAACTTATCCTGCTAACTCTGCACCAACGCCGCCCCCAGCAAGCTATTGCACGTGAAAAGGCACTTTTCGCGTGCGATAAAGTCCCTTTTCGCGTGCGATAGCAAGCTGGGGTTAGAGTCAGGGTGGCGAGGAGGCGGACTCGGCATTGTCTTCACTGGCGGCGATAAGGTTAGTAACTTTATCGTCGCCAGTAGCGCGCCGAATAGCACCACCTTTCACAGTGCGAAAGCCAGCAGCGAAGACACCATGGTGGTGCGAAGGCTGCCAGCTTTCGCAGGCCCGTTCCCCCCTTTGCCCACCCGCCCCCTGTTTTCACAGGATTCACCATTCTGCGATAGAATGATGAATCCAGGCATTAGTCAGCTATGTCTGAATATTGACCTCTATAAGTTTATGCTGCATAAAGAAATATTACATTCCATTAGAACAAACAAACACAAAGTTGAATACAAAGTTGTTTGTAAGTTCAAACAACTTAAATTGTGTTGTGCATTTTTTTTCATATTTATTTTCACATTCCAAGGATGAAGCTTTGTCAACATATATTCCAAGACAAAAAACAGACATATGTACAAAGACATCTGGTCCCTTTCAAGATATGAATATAATGACACCTAAAAATAGCAATCGAGCAGATGGTATTGTCTTTACATTCCAGACAGAAATTGTATATTAGCATTTGTGCAAGTGATATGTGCCAATATTTCCTGCAAAAACAATGCAACCTGCACATTAAATATCAGTGAAATTGCAGAGCTGATAGATTGGGTGTATATGTGTGTAGGGGGGAGGGGTTGTACTTTTATAGAATTTCACTTTAATAAATTTATAAATATATGTTTACACAAACATATTACAAGACATTACCTAAAAACAGAAAAATGAAACAAAAATTATTCATACTAATCAATAAACATCTTTAAAGACAGATAGCCACTGAAGAATAGGAGAAGCAACAGAAAGAATAAAGCTAACCGTAAGGTTATACAGAAATAAATAACAGAGAATAAAACAGACCCCCATAGAAACAGGTCACAAGCCATTAAGACAAGGGCCAAATTTTGGGGTGTGTGATCTGTGCATCCACACAGCCCTCCATGATCAAGGGGGTAGCATTGCCCTCTCCCTCCTGCGCCTTTCCATATGAGTTTTGCAAACAGGAGACTCAGAAACATTGTGCATGAAGAAGAAGGCTTCTGTTTGTGGGTGGTAGGAGAAGGATCAGCCTCCAGGGAGGAGGAGGAAGGGAGGCGAGAAAAAGAGGGCAATGCTTCTGTGCAGGAAAGGGAGGAGAAAGAGAAGGGCATGGTGGGCACTGTGAGCAGGAGGAAAGAGGGCAGGGCAGATTTGGTTACAGAGATTAGTGTAACTGGGTTTAAAAAAGGTTTGGATACTTTCCTAGAGGAAAAAAACATAAACTACTATTAATTAAGAATAAATAGTAGCCTGTGATTTATTTAATGTTTGGGAACTTTCCAGGTACTTGTGGCCTGGATTGGCTACTGTTGGAAACAGGATGCTGGGTTTGATGGACCCTTGGTCTGATCCAGTATGGCATTTTCTTATGTTCTTATGGATATCAGTGCTGGGCAAAGAGTAAGGGACGTGGGAGGAGAGAGATGGATAAATCTGTGCCAGAGCCACTGCCAAAGGAGGGGGAACACCAA
Source organism: Rhinatrema bivittatum (assembly GCF_901001135.1). Lineage (NCBI taxonomy): Eukaryota > Metazoa > Chordata > Amphibia > Gymnophiona > Rhinatrematidae > Rhinatrema > Rhinatrema bivittatum. The sequence continues at coordinate 462,012,404 of NC_042616.1, forward strand.
TGTAACTTTTCATACAGGGCACCAGTTAGCCTGGAGCTGGGCCTGGACAAGACAGTCAGTTATCACTAACATCTATAGAAAATTTACAGTTAAGAAATAATTTGCTACAGTTCCCATCTGAAAAACCTCAGAGATAATATACCAACTAATCACTTTCTTAGATTAAGACAGATCTATGTTTATCTGTCACTGATTTCAAAAGGCAGGAACTAATGATGTTTTTTAATTGTAGTACAAGGGGATATCCAATGAAGATAGTGTTACATGTAAAAGAAATCTTTATGTAAATTGTGATCTACGTTTTATCCCCTGACCACTGAGGCCAACGACACGCTTACCTGGACAGTATTAGAGTTACACACAATTTTTCAACAACAGTCGTATTTTGCCTTTGATAGAGGCAAGAATCTGAAAGACCTACTGGTTTTTCCTTGGAAATTCGTTTCCCCAAACCACAGGACATCACCCATGTGGAGAATTCAATGCATGTGCCCATTCATGACCCTAACGCAGTTTGCTCGTCCAGTCTCACATAAAAATTCCATGCTGAATTTTCCTTCGGATTGCAACTCATCACAGGATGTAAATGGCATTATTTGTCATTGTTTATTTCTGTATGAAAATCCCTCCAGGGTTCACAAAAAAAGAGGCTATTCAGTAAAGTGTGGAACTGTCCAGTAGTGGGCGCTTCAGGAAGGTGTGAGTAGAAGACGGTGATTGATTAGAGGTTCTTCCCCCAAAGGGGAGGACTGTAAAGGTGCCTTCCACCAGGCAAAAGGAGGAGTTTAAAGAGTTAATGAGAGCTGTGGAGGGGAATTCTTTGGGAAGAGTGGGGAATGGAGCAGTGGAGTACGGTCAGGGATGGATTTAGGGTTTTGCTGCCTGTAAGCACTTTTAGCACTTTTACGCCCCATCTGCAGTAAGGGTCTGACACAGGACAGCAGAGGGCTGTTCTCTGCTTTATGAGATTCAGCAGAGCTGGAAGGCAGCAAATCTTAGCCAGCCTGCTGCTCCTAAATGCTTGCCATCCTGGGCACAGGCATAACGGGTGCCTACTGACAAATTCAGAGCTGAGCACAGTTGGAGCTGCTGGAGTGAACCCAGAGGGAGTCCATATTCAGCTGCTGTCCAGCTGAGCAAGATAGCCGGATAAATTTACCTGGCTAACTGGAGACCAGCCGAATAGGAAGTCTAAACTCATCAGGCCACAAAAGGCTGAATATTGACATTTATCTGGCTTCATCCAAGAACGCCCAGGCTCTGCTCCTCACTTATCTAGATAACTTTTTTATCTGGCTAAAAAGTAATCCAGGTATGTGGTGGCTGCTGAATGTGACCAAATATTGAAACAGTGCTACTTCCCTGGCTAATTCCAAACTCATCCGACTAAGTGTAGTGCAGAATATTGGCCCCAGGGATTTTACTCTGGTATCAGCTGTGACCAACAAGGAGGATAGGGACCCCTCAGTACCTGGGGACAATTTTGCCACAGTTTGCGAGGTAACTGAAGAAGAAGTTTGTTATTTCCCAGTCTTTCCCCTGGTGGCCTGAAGCAGAACAGTGACCTCAGAGGGAGAATAGGAAGGTAAAGGAATATTGGGCTGAACTGAAGAGATTTGGAAAGAATGGTGAGTGACAGCTGTGGAAATTGTGAGAAGTGCAGAAGAATATGGAGAACTGTGGACTGTATTTGCTGACATTTTTTCTATTTTCCTAAACCTCCTAAAATGCACCTCCCTGTGACAAAAAGCCTTCTCCTGCTGTTGTGGCCGAGGTTGGTGGGGTGTTAGATGTTTCTGTGTCGCAAGGTCTCTAGATGGAACCACACAAGCAGCTGGGTCAGATCTTTACACAGTCTTTGCACTACTAACAATGTCCTAGCTCAGTGGTTTCCAACCCTGTCCTGGAAGACCCCCGTCTAGTCAGGTTTTCGCAATATCCACAATGAATATGCATGAGATAAAATTTGCATGCTATGGAGGCAGTACATGCAAATTTATCTCAATCATATTTAATGTAGATATCCCAAAAACCTGACTGGCTGGAGATCCTTCAGGACAGGGTTGAGAACTTCTGTCCTAGCTTCTATCCTACTGTGAGCTGATTCAAAAACTGAAGGAGTGGGAAAAGTCATTATGCTCATCCTGCAGACAGTGGCTTGCATCCATATTGCAACAGACCTCAGTTAAGGCAAATCTCTATCTCTGAGGAATCAGACCACTTTGGATCCTTCAGCATGAGTCCTTGTTGAAAACAAAGGATTAATTTTAACTTTTCAGCAGAGCAGGATAAACTCCATCCATCCTAGGCTGTAGGTGTCATTTATCTGCCTGCACAATATCCTATATCATTCTTACAACCCCCACTGCTTTCATAATAGCCCTTGTAAAATAGTGTATAATTTATAACCCTGCAATATCATAAGTGCCAATTCACACATTTTCATTATCTGTCACTAAAGGTGGGTTACATTTGCAGGAAAACCTGGCATGGATTCCTGCCTAAATTGGAATCTGACTATAGGGGCTGTCCGCTGGCCATAAAAAACTTTTCAAAGCACCCTTGCACATTTGATGAGGGCTAGCACAGGGTACCCCAACTCTCAAAATTGCCCAATCATTCAATTTAAATTGTTTTTCCCTGGAGGCTACAGGAACTTCCCTCCCATGTCTTATCGTTCCCTCCAGTACTAATACATTTTTCCATACAGCAACAGCAGCATCAAGGACTATCCCATGATCCCTTGCTGCTATCCCATTCCTCCCCTGTGACCCAGTGCATTACTGGGCGTTACGAGGGGCTGGGGATCCTGTTTCATGCAATGGGGCTTGCTGCGGCCCCCCTGCAATTTCCAGCATTTCTTTTCCTTTTCTTTTAATGTATTCAGTTTACCTGCTTGCTTCTTCAGCCTGGCTAGGGGGCTCTCTCAGAGGCAAGGGAGCTCCCACAAGCAGGTAGAACTTTAAAAAAAGATGTTCAACCTGTCCACATTCTACTTTTGGACTATCTTTCATTTTTTTTAAATAATCTGTTTCTCTTATTTGGAACACAACCTTTGAGTGTGGTCTAGATTTTTTGGACTGAGAAACTCCCCCCTTGGCCTTTATAGCAGAAGCTATCCCTCAGTGATTTTAACTCTGATTTGGGTCTGCAGCCAGTTTATTCTAATCCTGCAGCACCAAAAGGTAACCTCTGCAATGGGGGGTTACATGTATGTAAAAAAAGATCCTACAGTGCATAAAAACCTAGATTTTTATCCACTGTAGCTGCATAAGATAGTCTCACTCAGAATTCCCGCTAGTGGCCCATTGGTTAATAAAGCAACACTCAATAGATCTCTGAATTTTTGTAATTGCCTGCACAGTTTGCACGTCATTGGAGAGGTAATCTACCTTTCAAGTCATATGCCGAGAACAACATTGGATGTACTGTTTAAATTCCTTGCATTCTCATGGACTAAATCAGGAAATTGAATGGCCTATGTATTTAAACAATGGCGTTTCCACAACAGAGATACTCCTTGTCAAGATGCATGAGTCTTAGTAGTTCAGGGTTTGGTGGGATTATGATTACCTAGATTCCATTGATAGACAGGGCCCTCGGGTTGGTGGGGTGTGGTTAGGCCCTGATAGAATGCTGCATAAATACAATTTGATTGCACTTGAAATGTGTAGGTCATAAAATAAACATAGAGATGTGCAAAATATTTATGCCAAACACTAAAAGCAATAAAACTGAAGTGAATATTTATCAAATGATACTTTACCTAAAGATTACAAAACTAAAATTGCAGCAAGAATTTGATGAGCCATGAATATCATCTGATAACGTATTAAAGAACTTAATGGCTCCCAAAAGAAAAATTAAGCTTTATTGCACCTGGGAAGATTAATCTCAAATTAGTCATTATTCAGAAAATGCTACTGAACAGAAATATAAAGCTAACATGATGGATAGAACAGTGAGCGTTATTTCCCTTTCAATGCAAGGCTCACAGGTCACAGCTGTATGGATGTACAGCAGAGTTAGTCATGACAGGCTATAGTAGCTGATGATTCTCACACATATAAAACATGTAACTCTGATATATGTTTCAAGGTTAAATGAAGATTATTCTCTTTTCAGTGCCATACTGTAACAATAATGAGATCATTCATTACAACAGATGATTTTAATTGCATTGAATATTCTGGGCAAAGCATCAAAGCACTTGTATGTGGTTCAATGTCAAGCAGGGGATTTAAACAGTATATAATAAATCTTGGATTCAGTGCTTATGGGATATATTATGCACCCACAGAGTGTCCTCTAGTGCCGCAAGCCAGTCAGGTTTCCAGGATATCCACAATGAATATACATGAGATGCATTTTCATGCAATGGAATCAGTGCATGTAAATGCATCTCATAAATATTAAGTGTGGCTATCTTGAAACCCAATCGGCTTGTAGCATTTGGGGACTGGATTTGTCTATCCCTGCACTAGAGATAAATCATTATATACATCGGCGCATAAAATATGCACTAGCTGTGATTCTGTGTTTGCTCTCGGACCTAACATTCAACTGAAAAGAGTAAAATAACTCATCAAATCATTTAGGAGAGGAAGAACTAGCAGTCTCCAAATAAAAAGGGGCCCGGGAGTCATCTTCTCTGGTGATCTGGAGGAAGAACATCTGGCAAAGCAGTAGAAAAGGGAAATAGTATACATGGGAGCATAAAGAAAAGTATAACCAGTAGAAAAAGAGAGGGGACATTCCCACTGTACAGATTTCTGATGAAACACCATACTGAGTATTGTGTCGAGTTCTGGAGATCATGGCCCTACCAAAGTTGTGCATGGCCTGCACTATCGGGTCTATTTACTAAACTGTGACTGCAACATACATTATCATGTATTATCGTGCACTATTAGCAAATAGGCCCTATTGCCAATAATGGGAACCGCGATAAGTGACATATATTACCATGTATTGCAGATAAGTACAAAGATCCATATAAGCCTTATGAGGACAATTTCCAAAGTCATTTACATTGACAACCAGAGATTTACGCATATTACCATACGCATGGTATTCCACAATGCATGCTACATTTAGAAGAGCTGTTCCCAGGGGCATGCTTAGGTCAGGGGGAGGAAAATATTGGGCATAAGTTGCTCTTTCAGCTCGCTGGTCATTATCTTTTGCTTTGAAAATTGGTGCAGAATCCTTGGGTAAAATGTGCCTGCAGACTGTCCCAGTGCGGATCATTTGAAAATTGCCCTTTTACTGGACAGGCTGTAAATTTATCTGGCTAAGGGGCAGAATATAGCCGGCTAAATAGCAATGCAAACGGAAAAAATAAAGATCATGGGTCTACAGGCCCTAACAAGATCCTCCCCCCCCTACCAAAGGCTTGGCCCTTATGAGCTGAGCCTGCCACCCCCTTCTCAAATTGGCCACAAGTTAATTTGTAAAATTATAGGGCCAGGGTCGACACCTCATCTCCTCCTCACCCCACCATACCCCTCAGCTCCCACGTTCCATTTTGTAAAAATATGAATGTTTGCAAGTCCCCCCTACCCCAATTCCTATCCCTCCAACCCCACTGTACCTTGAATTAAAATAACGATGTGGCCCAGATCACAACAGAGTCCTATTGTGATCCGGGCCCAGCGCTCCTGCCTTTGTTTTGTAGGCAGCTGCTTGAAGCACCATAGCTGCCAAGCAACACAAAGGCAGAAGTGCTGGGCCTGGATCATGCTAGGGCACTGCTATGATCGACCAATACTTTTAATTCAAGGGACAGGGTAGTGGGAAGGATAGAGTTGGGGTGCGGGGTTGAGGAAGGTCCTGGAGACATTAAAAAAACAACTGGGATCCAGGGATAATGGGGGGGGGGGGGGGGGGGATGAAATACCAACCTCGGCCTTATAGTTTTTTAGAAATTAACTTGCAGCCAATTTATGAAAGGGGTGACAGACTCAGCCCAGCAGGGTTGAGGCTTTGGTGCTCTCTCAGGGAAGGAAGGAGGGGGGTCTTGTTAGAGTCTGTAGACCGGCAGTTTTCTAACCCACCTTCGGATCATTTTTTAACTGGCTATGTTCTTTTGAATATAGTTGTTTATGTATAAAGTTATCCGGCCATATACCTGACACAGGTCTAAAGTTATCCATCTGATTTAGCTGGATATACCTAATATTCAGCTAAGTTAGTTGGATATCTCAGACCCTCCCCAGAACGCCCCTTTTTTTATCCAGCTAAATTGTAGCCAGATAACTACTTATCCAGTTATACTTTAGCTGGGTAAACGGCTGAATATGCATATTTGCCATTTAGTCAGATGACGTTAGAATTGTCCATCTAAATGGCTTTTGAATATGGATCTCTGTATTTTTTAATCTAATTTTTTTATGATTCTGAAATATACATTTTTCCGCTTTCTGATATCTTTAGAATATATGAAGACTGAAAAAGGAACAATACACTTTTGCATTTTGCTTATTTTCCAAAATACTCAGCCTTTTACCCATTTCCTTATGAACAGATGCAATCAGTAGTCCCTCAGGAGCCTAACTAAGCAAGCACTAAAGAGAATTTCTATATACAAGGACAGAGAGTAATTGAAATCACAGCTCATTGTGATTTAATATTTTGCTGTTGTTATTTACATTTTTCTTGTTTATAATTGTATTTTTTCCAATGATTGATAAGGAGATTAAAGAACTCGTGGTTCATTTCACCAGTGCTCAGGATCTGGAAATATTTCTTGCAAATCTGTATTCACCACATAGGGTGAATAAAGGTGTTTGTATGCTGCTTGTGAGATTCAGAGAAACACAATAAACCCTTACATTCTTGGTTTTATGTTGGCTCCCAACCTTAGGCATGACAATATGCACAAGGCCCATTATACCTATTTGGACAAACACTGTCACTCTTTTGACATCAGCAGCATCTTAGGGTAGGGGAATGGTGGGGGAATGAGTAACATAGAAACATAGAAATGATGGCAGAAAAAGACCAAACGGCCCATCCAGTCTGCCCAGCAAGCTCCCACACTTATTTTCCCAAACTTATCTGTTTCACCAACCACCAAATTCAGGGCCCTTGTTGGTAACTGTTTGATTCAAATTTTCTGCCACCCCCTGCCATTAATGCAGAGAGTAATGTTGGAGTTGCATCAAAAGTGACGCATAAGGCTTAATGGTTAAGAGTAGTAACCGCCGCATCAAGCAAGTTACCCTGATGCTTTTTTACCCAGCCTGCTCAGATCAATGCCTTGTTGGATGTTGTCTAACTGTAAATCCTCTTTTCCACATTTCCCCCTGCCATTGAAGCAAAGAGCAAAGCTGGATATGCATTCAAAGTGAAGTATCAGGCTTAATTGGTTTAGGGTAGTAACCACTGCAACAAGCAAGTTACCCCCACGCTTATTTGTTTACCCAGACTGTGCAGTTCAGACCTTGTTGGTTGTAGTCTGATGCAAATCCTCTTTCCCACATTTCCCCTTGCCATTGAAGCAGCGAGCAATGTTGGAGTTGCATTAACCGTGTGAAGGCTTATTGAGAAAGGGTAGTAATCACCAGGTAGTAGCCACCATTCCAGCAAGCCACCCCCATGGCTTTTCTCTTCATTCCCATCCTCTAGCCTTTATGGATCCACAGTGTTTATCCCAGGCCCCTTTGAAATCCTTCACAGTTTTAGTCTGGATGCATTCCAGGCATCCACCACCCTCTCCATGAAGAATACTTCCTAACATTGGTTCTGAGTCTTCCTCCCTGGAGTTTCAAATCATGACCCCTAGTTCTACTGATATTTTTCCAACGGAAAAGTTTTATTGTTGACCATGGATCATTAAAACCTTTCAAGTATCTGGAAGTCTGTATCATATCACCCCTGCACCTCCTCTTCTACAGGGTTTATATTTTAGGTTCTTCAATCTCTCCTCATAAGTCATTTTTTGAAGATCATCCACTTTTTGGTCGCCCTTCCCTGGACCGCCTCCATCCTGTCTCTGTCCCTTGGAGATATGGTCTCTAGAACTGAACACAGTACTCCAGGTGAGGCCTCACCAAGGCCCTGTACAAGGGGATTATCACTTCCTTTCTATTACTAGATATTCCTCTCTCTATGCAGCCCAGCATTCTTCTGGCTTTAGCTATTGCCTTGTCACATTGTTTTGCCGACTTCAGATCGGTAGACACTATCACCCTAAGGTCTCTGTCTTGCTCCGTGCACATCAGCCCTACACCCCCCATCATATACATTTCTTTTGGATTTCCACACCCCATATACATGACTCTGCACTTCTTGGCATTGGATTTCAGCTGTCATATCTTCGACCACTCTTCCAGCTTCCTTAAAGCCTGTCTCATTCTCTCCACTCCTTCCGGCATGTCCACTCTGTTACAGATCTTAGTATCATCTGCAAAAAGACAAACCTTACCTTCTATCATATCTGCAATATCGCTGATAAAGAGTAGAGAAGGAAAAACACTAATTAAAGGCAAGAAGCTAAAAATGATTGCCCACATTTCAATCCTTGTTTAGCCTCATTTCAATTTTCTCGGAAACATGCTCTTTTGACCATAAGAATCTCAGATAGAAAATCTCTTCTGTGAAAAAATAAAAAAGCTTTTGGAAGATACACAGCATGATGAACTTCTGTCACAAATATTTATGTGCATAAAAAAAAAAACCCTTTCTCCAAGGAAGCATTCTATGTTTTTTAAATTGATTAACAGCTTCACTGCCCATAGCAGTGCTAGCTGCTCTTTTGGCAAAAGACTGTTCATGTACTGAAAAGATTCAAACCTGAAATCCTTTATAACTCACAACAGTATTACACAAAGCAACCCAGAACAGGAAGGGTAGGACAGTGATAAAAGCAGTCTCACATGCCCAATATGAGGGCTCCATCGGCACCACATCTACCCTGCAGGAACCTAGCCAAGGTATTTTACCACTTCTGCCCTTACACGTGAAACTCAGTCTTCATATGGGCCACTCACAGAAGGGTCCTGCAAACATGGACTACCACAGTACCACTTCCATCACTAACATTGGGAAGGTGAGCTATAAAACAGAGGCTTGCTCTTACCTCCTGCTTCTTATTCACAGCATGAAGGAAACAGCATGAAGTAATTCATGCAGGCAACCGTTGCATGCGGAAAACACGTGATGCATCTTGAAGCAGAAGACTTTCCTGCTGCTCATCATTTTTCCTGTCCTGTTAATAAAAGCAGCTCTTATTTTGAAATATATAAAGAAGAATGGGTGTGAACTTTGCCATAATAGATGTGTATCTTTTAAATTTGTTGCATTATCACGCAAGAGAATGCACCACACACTGTAAAAACTCTGGAATCATGTGTTGCTCATTAATTGATTAAACTGTAGGTTATAACAGTAGATATGGCTACTCCATCAAGCATAGTGACCCACAGTTTATGCTTCTGAACATCTACTGGGATCCTAGTGATATGCCTTAGAAAGTTCATTAAATCCTACTTGCAAAAGAATATCTTATTTGTGTTAATAAATTCTATGTAGGGATACAGTGCCCCCCCCCCCCCCCCCCCCCAATTTTGTTTGATTGCCTGTACAATGCCCCACTGGGGCAAAAGTTTGCCTTGGCCCGGCACTACAGAGTGCTCATAGAGAGCAGATGTCCAGATGCCAATGCCCTTTGGAGTCAGGGCTGTCAGATTTATCTGCCTGATTTCAATGGGATTGATGTGCTAGGTCTAGCCTAGGCACCATCTGATGTTAGTCTTTCTACTTCTTGCGGTCTCTTCTAGAAGGGGTCATGTGAATGTGTGTAAATCACACAGTCTCCAGGATGATACTATTTCCTCTGTCCTGTAATTCATATTAAGTTAGTAACACAGTGGCTGATGGGAGAAAAAGACCAATTAGCCCATTCAGTCTGCATGGTTATTCCTACCAATCATATATGCCAGCCGACAGCCATAGGTCATGACCAACTGTAAGATAACCTCCTTATTCAAACAGCTTTTGTCATCGTCCTCCTTTATACTACACTTTTCTGGGTAGCTGAGCATGCAGAATCCCTAATTTTGTTCACACCCTGCATCGCTCTCCCCTCCCTGTATGATGGCTGCTTGAACATCCAGGCCCAAAGGTCTCTATAGCCTTTCCAGATGGTGCAATTAGTCTAACAGACAGGCCTGGGTGCCTGTGTTTCCTCAGAGACTTCTATTTTTACTGTACTTATGGCCTACCAGACAACCAGCACTAATTCTTCTGCCATCTCTTAATTTTTTTGCAACTAAAGATTATTTGTGCTTATCCCATGGTCTTTTAATATCAGTAGACTTCAAGAAGGCATTGAATAAGCACAGAAAATCCTTCATCACAAAAACGTAAGATGACAGGAGAAAAAATAGTTGCTGGGTCTGCCTGGCTGTACTGTCTTCCTTATTTGCTGCATCTTATTTTCTGGCAGACATCAGAGACACGTGCTTTTGGTCTAGTGTCTCCTCTCTTGTTTTTATTTCCTTTTCTCAGGTCCACATTCCCTCCCACTTCAGCCTTCAACAGTAACATGCAGCCCCAGGTGTCAGGCTTACTTTTAAACAGTTTTGTAGAGGATGGTACAGACTCGAGAAAAAAAAACAACGAAAGAATAAGGGATGTTTAGTCCCCTTTTTTTTTGGGGGGGGGAGAAGTTGTTTTTTTCAGTTTGTTTTTATCTTTTCTAAGGAAAAACATGAACTGATTAAAAAAAAATGGCCTCCTGTGGCCCCAATCATTCTCCTGCTCAGCCAAAATTTAACTGAGAGCCTATCCAGCTAGGCTTTTCCAAGCCCCATTGAGCCCCCCCACTTCTGCCACAAAATAAATCCAGTCCAGAGCCTCCTGGGTCCCTCATACTATCCCATTCAAATTTTCGAGGGCTGGAGAACTCCCACTCATCCTCCACTTACTCTCTTCCTGGGTTCTTTGGAAAACCCTAAGAGCAGGTCCAAATCTTACGTATTCTTTCCCTGGATCTGGGACTTTAAACTGCATCATCTGCCTGGAGGACAGCACTGAAGTGAATCACTTTTGGTATCATCCTCCAAGCATAGGCACTTAAAACATTTCTGAAAGACTCAGGAAGTGTGATAGTGGGGGCTGGGTGGAGCTCCCTGGCTCCAGAAAATTTGAATGAGGAGGGTGGAAGGGGCTGAAAAGTGGGGGTAGGAGGGATCTGGTTAGAGCAGTGGGCTACAAACCAGGAGACCAGTGTTCAAGTCCTGCTGTCACTCCTTGTGACCTTGGGCAAGTCACTTTACCCTCCATTGCCTCAGGTACAACAACTTAGATTGTGAGCCCTCTGGGGATAGGGAAAAACCTACAGTACCTGAATGTAAACCAATGTGATATCTCAGATTGAATGTCAGTATATAAAAAATAATAAATAAATCTGGGGAGGTCTAGCCTCTAGCAAAGCACCATATATATATACCTGCTTTTTCTTCAGATTCTTTTTCTGACCAAAACTACACATTGAGTTATGAAAATCCCTAAGCTATGCATGTAGTTTTCTTTTCTCTCCCAATCTAACCCTGCCTCAAGAACTCCTACACTACAATGTGGGTAAAAAGTATTTGGCATATGGAACTATGTATATAATTTTAACTGCAATGTGTTGTGTTTGTGGCATTGTGTGGACCCTTAGTCGCAGTGGAGATGACTCCTCCCATGGGGAGGGGCCCCGTGAGGAACCACAGCAATAGGCTAACCTCAGAGAGCAGACACTTGTAGGTGGAAAGCTTTATTGTACTGCTGTAGATAGATGGTATGAGGCAGGAAGGAAAGGCACTGAAATCCGCAAGGTGCCAATATGTTCAGATATAGAAGTCTCACCCAGCAAATAGATGAACACTACAGTATGTGCAATGTTTCTCTCTCCTGGGTACTTCCCCAAATGGTTTACTTGGTTCTAAATAGAAAGCTGATAAACCTTCTCCCTCCTCTGCTAAGATATTCTCTGTTCAAAGTTTAGATTATTTAACTCAGTCTCCACTGATCCAGCCATGTGCTCCTGGGCCTGGAGATCTCTGAAAAAGAAGTCTCTCAGTCTCTCAGCTCCTGGCTCCTCTGTCCCTTATTGTGATTTTGCATGTAGCTTGGCTATGAAGGAAGAAGAGCTGTCTGTCTCTCTATTTCCTCATCTCCTTCTCAATAATTAGCTCTTCAGGAGAAGAACTGATTGCAGGGCTGTCAGATGCACTCTTCTCTTCCTGGTTCCTGGCTCCAACTCCTGGTTGTTCCTGCCCAGCACCACACAGACAGAGCCATCCAATTTCTACCTTTTCTTCCATAAATGGTCTCCCAGCATTCATTTGGCTTCCTCCTCTATTTGCTATTTAGTGCTGTTCTCTGGGTAGACTAAACAGTAAAACAATTTTCCAAACTTCTTAACACTATGAGGGCTGGATGCTGGTTTTTGCAGAACATTTGTCATTCACAGGAGAGCACACAGGGGTTTTGACATATTTTTATATTTCTTCACCTTGGCTACATGGCTTGCAGTCTCTGCAGGGTTGAAAAAACCCTTTTTCACAGGCCCAAAACATTTCACTCAGATCCAGATGCAGCTCAGTCTACATTGTAAGGCTGTAATGCATGATAAGCTTGTGGGGGCAGGGACCTGGTTTATAGTAGCTTGCTACTCAAAGAAAAGGCATTCTGAAGAAGGTCTAGGCTGTGGTATTGAAGTTACATTATGATAAAGAACTATTGATTATCATAGATGGGAAAAGCTTTTTTTTGCTCTTTCCTATCTTGCAAAAAAAATACACCTTCTGAGTCATATCCAGTCCAACATATTATTCAACTAATTTTAGTAAACCCACAGAACTAGTTTCAGGGCAGAAACCCTCAGCTTCAGGACTTTATTTTATGTGCCCATAACAGGGGTTATATACATTAACCAATTCTGTTGGCTCTAGTGTTAATAAATCAGTAAGAAAATCAATCAGAAAGAGTGACCAAAAAAAGAAACTGTGAAAGAATTACAGATGAAGAGCAGAAATAAATAAGAACATTAAAGGAAATGTAACCACTGATGGTGTTGCAACAAAGTAAAGTAAAACTTGTAACATTTCAAAGAACGCAGAAATAAGCAAGCACAATACGGAATTACTGATTGACAGCTCCCATTATCCCCCAGTAACACATTACAGTCATACAATAACCAAGTGTCAGATATCATTAAATGCATGCTTCATGGATAGTGTATCAATGGGCATTCAGAGTGATCATGTGGCAATGTATTCAAAATCACATTCATAAAGACAGCAATTTTAAAACAAGCATGATAGAACATGCACCAGAATTTTAAATCATGCACGCAGTTGCATGTATGATTTAAAATATGCCTATCACGCATATGTGTGCTCCTAATTTTAAGCCGTCACTCTAGCAAACATAGTTCGCATGTCTTCCTTAGAGCTTTGTTGGTTTTAATGTGCGTAGGTAAGCGGATTTAAAAACATGCTGCGTGAATGACATTCTCAGTTTTACAACTTAGTCCATCCCATTTGCCCAGTCTATCTCGAAATCATCCAGATGTCTCTGGACTCCTCACCCTGTTGTGTTAGGCCTAACAAGCTATTTCTGCACACTTACACCTCATCAGGAGCAGCAGTAAATACACGCAGCTAACAGGCCACTGCACGCTGTGGCTGCCAGATTTTAAAAATGGATTTGATCCCATAACTGTTGGGCCCACCCCAGAATACCCAGAACATGCCCTACCTCTGTCCCTTGTTCTTTTACTCATGCCCACATATAAATGCATGGAATTTGCAGCTTTAAATAAGTGTTGTTCATGCATGGCCCAGATATTCATGTATATTGGACTTTTAGGGGGTCATTTTCTAAAGGGATCGCATGTGAAAAGGGACTATCGCTGCCTGTAGTGCGCCCAATAGCACCACCTTTCACGGTGGCACTATTGGGTGCGAAAGCCGGCAGCGATCGCATTGCGGAGGTGCGATCACTGCTGGCTTTCGCAAGCCCGCCACCTGCTTCGCCCCCCGTTTCCACCAGATTCTCTAAGGTCTGCAACCTTAGAAAATTCAAGCCTTAGTGCTAGTAATGCTTTTAAAATTCACTCAAAATGTACAAAGCAGATAATTCTGTTAGATGGCAATGTGCTACAGACAGCATGTGAATTCACACTTGCAGCCAGGCATGCACATACATACCACTATGTTATCATTCAAAATAGAAAAAAATTATATTCAACACCCTACCATTCAGGATGGCCCAGATCTGTTCCTCATATGGGGCATCATGAATAGTAAAGTGGTGAGTATAATTTTATTCTATTTTGAATGATAATAAAGTTGTATGCATGTGTGCTTCAACTCTTCTGCAACAACTGGACTACCGTACCGAGTCATCTACATGGGGCCTGAGATGATGACCAGGGACAAGGTGCACTTTCCTCTCCCCTGCATCAGAAGCAGTGTCCTCTGTCAATCTGAAAATTGGCAAAAGGAAGTTCACACACCCACTACCAAAACATACCAGTACATGCATTCAAAACTGATTGCATACTGATGGATAATCTGTGTTATCATGAGACAACTTGTCTAATTCCGCATGTATAAAATGAATGCAGATGCTATGCCATCACAAAAGCTACAAATAGACAATGCACACATTTACATTTTCAGTCTGACACACATATATACAGCTATTCTACATAATAGACAAAATGTGCTCAGCCTGCCACTACAAGCTCTGTATCTTGTAGGCAGAGTGACAAGGCTGCTCTATGCTAAGGAAGAGGAAACTGTCCATTTTTTCTAATTTGTTTCCTATGTGTGTGTGAAACTTCCTCCCAGTGAGGGCCACAAGCACTGGAGTGCCTTTGTCCCCCACCCCGGGATGACTGAATTAGAGAACCCGCTCGATTATCAGACAAGGAAGAGGAAGACAACCTGGAAGAGGAACTGGAGTCGAAGGAGCTAGACCTCCTATTACAACCGTGCCATTTGCATTTCTTCCTACCACCACCTACCTTACCCTCGGCCTTGTCAAGTACTGGAATGGACTCAGAAGTACCTCCGCCCTCGACCGCACTGGTCACGAAAGGAGCCACAGCATCCGAGGCATCCGCCACACCAGCTGCAGAGAGAAATGGGCTGCAAGGTCTCCCCAAAACAGCACCCTGACTAACAGCACCAACTGCTAACCCAGAAAACAAAAGTTCTTTAGAAGGCAAAGCCTCATGAGAGGCTTCTAAGAAAACTAAAAACTCATGGGCTAAGAGGCGATGTCCTTTCGTGGATTACAAACTTGTTAAAAGACAGGAAACAGAGAGTAGGATTAAATGGTCAATTTTCTCAGTGGAAAAGGGTATACAGTGGAGTGCCTCAGGGATCTGTATTTGGACCGGTGCTTTTCGATATATATATAAATGATCTGGAAAGGAATACGATGAGTTAGGTTATCAAATTTGCAGATGATACAAAATTATTCAGAATAGTTAAATGACAAGCAGATTGTGATACATTACAGGAGGACCTTGCAAGACTGGAAGATTGGGCATCCAAATGGCAGATGAAATTTAATGTGGACAAGTGCAAGGTGTTGCATATAGGGAAAAATAACTCTTGCTGTAGTTACACGATGTTAGGTTCCATATTAGGAACTACCACCCAGGAAAAAAGATCTAGGCATCTTAGTGATAATACTTTAAAATCATCGGCTCAGTGTGCTGCAGCAGTCAAAAAAGCAAACAGAATGTTAGGAATTATTAGGAAGGGAATGGTTAATAAAATCGAAAATGTCATAATGCCTCTGTATCACTCCATGGTGAGACCGCAACTTGAATACTGTGTATAATTCTGGTCGCTGCATCTCAAAAAGGATATAGTTGTGATGGAGAAGGTACAGAGAAGGGCAACCAAAATGATAAAGTGGAATGAACAGCTCCCCTATGAGAAAAGGCTGAAGAGGTTAGTGCTGTTCAGCTTGGAGAAGAGACGGCTGAGGGGGGATATGATAGAGATCTTTAAGATCATGAGAGGTCTTGAACAAGTAGATGTGAATCGATTATTTACACTTTCGGATAATAGAAGGACTAGGGGGCATTCCATGAAGTTAGCAAGTAGCACATTTAAGACTAATCGGAGAAAATTCTTTTTCACTCAACACACAATTA
This sequence comes from Rhinatrema bivittatum, assembly GCF_901001135.1. Lineage (NCBI taxonomy): Eukaryota > Metazoa > Chordata > Amphibia > Gymnophiona > Rhinatrematidae > Rhinatrema > Rhinatrema bivittatum. The sequence continues at coordinate 462,028,575 of NC_042616.1, forward strand.
AGCTCTGGAATTTGTTGCCAGAGGATGTGGTTAGTGCAGTTAGTGTAGCTGGGTTCAAAAAAGGTTTGGATAAGTTCTTGGAGGAGAAGTCCATTAACTGCTATTAATCAAGTTTACTTAGGGAATAGCCACTGCTATTACTGCCATCAGTAGCATGGGATCTTTTTAGTGTTTGGGTAATTGCCAGGTTCTTGTGACCTGGTTTGGCCTCTTTTGGAAACAGGATGCTGGGCTTGATGGACCCTTGGTCTGACCCAGCATGGCAATTTCTTATGTTCTTATGATGCTGTACTGTTAAAATTATCATTCTTTCTGACTTCATTCATGTTCTGTGATCAGTCAATCAGCCTCCATGGTTGTATATTATATTGTTCTTACTCAAAAGGTTTGAACATAAATTTGGGTCATGAATCATTGCCACAAAAGAATCATCCACCTACCTATAAACATTACACCCTATGAATTCCAGAAGGAGACTCTCTTTGGCACAATATAACTACTTAAAACAGAATTAGCAGTACATTTGAAAGCTTGATATCAGTCCAAACATACCCTGACTTATGAATGGCATTCATTCTTGTCAAGGCATATGCAAAACAAATCCCTTTGGAGAAGTTGTGCTGTGAGGAACAACAGGTAACAAATGTAATTATTTCATCAACTGCATTTTGCTAATTTCCTGGGTGGAGAAGATGCACTACTTGAATTCAGGCCTGGATTTATTCATAGGCAATATAGGCAACTCCTTTGGGTGCAAATTTTGAAGACACCAAATATCCAGACCAAAGAGAATCTTGCTTCTGCTTGCTTTGGGGCCATGTGACAGCTCAGCTTCAAAGAGACATCATTGTAACACTCAGCATATGAGCTCCAAAATCTTAAATCCAGCCCTGCTCGAAATTACCAAACCTCCTAGATATGTTCTAGAGGAGAAAAAATATTACATCTCAAATAATTATTTAGGTTTCTGAGTTATATACATATTCTTATATTAAATAAAGTGCTCATGGTGGTGAAATTAAAAGTCCTCACTGCACATCACCTGAGAAGAGGATAAACTTTTTACAATCTAATCATAGTCTTCTAGGTCCCATGTCTTCTTCCAGCTCCTGGAAAATGCTGAAAGAAAATATTAAATTTAATAGAAGAGAAGGTCCTACTGCCAAGGGCACTCCATCCTAGAAAAAAAGCACACAAGGTGATTATATAATCCCCTAACAAGGTCAAGTCTATATTGTTAACATTAAGTGGACATGGACAATACACCAAGGATAAATACCAATCCTGTAACTTTAAAGTCAGGTTTTCATGACCAGAACCAATGCTTAAATCATAGGATTGAATGGAAAATTAGTCTTTAAATATAACCACGAAAGCACTACCGCATTTTCCAATCCTTGCCAAGTGACAATAAGAGTAACCCAGAGGACATAGTGCCAGGTTTCCACCAGTAGAAGGATATCTAAGTGGTCATCAAGAATGAAAGCATGAATCATTTCCACTTTTGTTTAAGTGAGCAGACATTTAAATATGCATAGGTTAAGGGAAATGGATTGTATAGAATTAATACAGAGGTTAAAATGACATAATGCCAGACCATTGATCTATTATATCGCCAGGCACTTAGGGAAAAACGAATACCGACCATTATCATGAATGGTTGGTATCTGCATATTCATTTACTACAAAGGTGAAACAGGTAACAAAGAAGCCACAAACCTATAAAGAAAAAAATACCAATAAAAGTTTGCAAACTAAGGCCTGGATTTATCAAAATGCGGTAAGTACCGCATGCGATAGCAAAAGGGATATGTTTTATGCTAATATAGCATTTATTGCAAAGAGCAATACCATTTTCAGATTCTGTGATAAGTGTCAGACCTGTATTTCCTGCATTCAACCACTGAGGGACCATTGTTAATGAGAGAGAGAGAAAGAGAGAGAGAAAGAGAGAGAGAGACTGGCCATAATGTCATGACCCATAGGTAGGTATTTGTATCCCTAAAAATGGCACGGGCCATCCAGTGCTCCCTCCATGTGACAGAGGCCAGCCAATGGCACGGATACCCTGTCACATGGTAAGGGCAAAGGCCATCGGCGCCATTTTTATTAGTGGCAGCCGATGGCCCGAGAGCGGGAGATCGCTCCCGGGACCTCCACTGGACCACCAGGTACCTGTAAAAAGTTTTTGGGTGGGTCGGGAGGGTGGGGGAAGCTAAGGGATTAGTTTTTAAAGGGTTGGGGTGGGTTTAGGGTTATTTTTGTGTGCTGTTTTTCCCGCCCTCCTCCAAAATGATAAGAGAACCCCCTCGAACAATTTTGTGGGCTTTTCCTATCGTCCCCGGAATGGCTATGGTGCAGCCTCCCGCCATTGCTCCTCCCAGGTACATACTAGGATGCGCGAACAACCCACGTCTTTGTACCACCCTTGGCGCAAACCTCGAGGGCGTTCCCTCATGGTGACGTCACGCCATCCGTGTATATTACCTTCATTAATTTGCTAGCTCGTTGAGTTAGCAAAGACTCGAATCCGTTCCTGTCTACGCTACTCTGCGGCTTCTGTGCTGCAACAGGAAGCTCTCTCTCTGCCCTTTGGGTTAACTGCTAATCTGGATACCCACTCCTCAGGGGCCCTCTGCTTTATTTCAGGTGCCATACAGGGAACAGGTACTCACTCCTCGAGGGCCTGCTCTCCCTGCCTCGGTGCCTGTACCTTCTACAACATACCTGGTGGAATCGCATATCAATAGCAAACACCTAGTGAGTACTCTAACTCTCAGTCTATCTCATCCACAGTATCTTCTTGCTGGGAGACCTGCTGTGGAACCTCCTGATGTCATCTAGGAGAGAAGGGCTCCCTCTGCTGAGGCCCTGAGACTGCAACTACAGACTGTCTCACTACTGCCACCTCTGGTTGCTCTCTTCAAGCTGTCTAATAAAAGAACTATCTTGTGTTTTGTGTAGTATGAGTCTAGCCGGTGCTGTGGCTCCTCACGGGGCTCCTGCCCATGGGTGTGGTCACCTCCACAGCACCCAAGGATCCACCAAAACACACATAACCATAACACTGTTCCTGCACATCTGGCACCAACCTTAAAAGATGAGGGCTCACAACGTCCCCTGCCATTGAGAAGACACGTTCACTGGATGCCCTAGTTGGGGGGTGGGGGGGGGGGGCAGAAAAATAGTGCTGAGATACCTTTACTAGGTCTGACCAGGCTGAATATTTGCCAGTGCCTCTGTGTTCATATCCTTTATGGTTTCTCTGAGATAGCTTGTCACAGAAATTTCTGATGGGGTCTCTTGGCTATAGTGGGGCAAGGGTCTCTCTTGCCAGCTACTTTAGCTATGATCTGTATCTGGAGAGATGGTTCTGTGGAGCAAAATGTTTTTGGTATTTTAAGGTGAGGAAGGAAGTACTAGCAGATAAGTTGCTGCTTGTGCCTACCTTACTCTCTAGGGTGGCCACTGTTTCCTGTGCTACATTCTCACTATGCCTCTGCCCCTGGCATTCCTCTTCACACAGTCTACTTACAAGTTTCTGCTTCAAGTATGTGAGATACTGAGACTGGAGAGCAAAACTCCCTTTCTCCCCTGGATCACAAACAGGCCGATACAGAAAAACAAGCAGGAGAGCCGGCGAGCGCCTACTCTTCTGGCGTGTGCACAGGCCACTCTCCTGGGCACGCAATTCAGAAGGGTGGCCTATGCAAATTAGGGCCCGCGGTAAAAGGAGGCACTAGGGACACTAGGGTATCCCTAGCACCTCCTTTTTGAAAGGAGCGGCGGCTGACAGCTGACGCTCAATTTTGCCGTCATCAGTTCTCAAACCCCCTGACAGCCATGGGTTCGGAAAACGGACGCCGGCATAATTGAGTGTCCGTCTTCCGACCCGCAGGCCATGGGCCGATTTAAAATTTATTTTTTTTAATTTTACATTTTTTTTAAATTTTGGGGCCTCCGACTTAATATCGCTATGATATTAAGTCGGAGGGTGTACAGAAAAGCTGTTTTTTTTCTGCTTTTCTGTACACTTCCCCGGCGCTAGCAGAAATTAACGCCAGCCTTTGGGCAGGTGTTAATTTTTGAAAGTAAAATGTGCGACTTCGCTGCACATTTTGCTTTCTGGATCGCGTGGGAATAACTAATAGGGCATCAACATGCATTTGCATGTTGCGGGCGCTATTAGTTTCAGGGGGTTGGCCAAGCATTTTCGATTCACTATTACCCCTTACTGTATAAGAGGTAAAGCTAGTGCATCGAAAACTCGTGGCCAAACCTGGGCTAACAGTGCGCTCCACACTTTAAAACAACAAACAAACAGGCCGATACAGTACAGTGTGCTCCGGTGTACACTATTTTCTAAAATGAATGAACCCCATAATTTTGAGGATTTGGGTGGGAGATTATGGATTGTTTTGGGGTAAGACAAAATGAAATGAAAATACCTGTTTTGGTTCAGATTACTGTTCATTTTAAAATCAATTCACATCCCTACATTACTGTATTTGAGCTGATATCATGTCATGGGTATGCTCATTGCACTTCTTCCACCCATTTCTAGATGTTTATAGAGTGACTTTCATATATGAAAAACGAAAATAATGTTCACACATAGTGAAATGAAGCTAATAATGTATTGTGAGGACTTAGAGTGGGAGTTACCCTAAATTCCTATATAAAGGGTATATATTTTGCTTTTCTAAGATATGCAGAGATTCAGAGCTATGAGTATTCTTTTTAACATGGTAGGAATTGGCCTAGTAATTGATCATATTTCTGCTGGAAATATTTTTTATCTCGAATTTGAGTGACTGAAACCCAATGTACAAATTTACTTTCAAATAAAATCTATATGAATGCATATAAAAAGAGCATTATAATTATACTATTTTCCTTACATTCAGAGTAAAAGAATTATTGAACATCTTAAATCATGAGAACATGTAACTTGTAAAAAATTTCAGATTAATAATGGTTAACTATAAATGGAAGCATCTTGAAGATCATTAAAATGAAACATTTTTACAATAAGACATGAAGCATACAGACGAGAGCAAAAAATACTTCTCATTGTTATTGTGAGAATAAAAGCATGATTCCTTTCTAATTATTCTAAAAGTCAAGCCAGTGAAACCCCATTAGAATTATCAGAGACAATTAAAGCAACAGATGTGCATGCAGTTGCATTCATAAGGGCTTTTTCCTCAAGTCTCTTGATAATTTTATTGCAAATATTCCTAGGTATTCCATTAGCTATTTGAAATGAATAGCCTTTCTGTTTCTAATGTGCTGTCAATCTTAGAAGACCCAAAAGACAGGGATCTGAAAACATCATGGACACTGACAATCACCCTTTTAAAATAGGTTTTCAATAAGCCATTTTGTTAAAAATGTAAAACAGGGACATTCATATTTTCTGAACTGAGGAGTCTGCAGAGATAGGGCATATCACCTGGGAATGACATGTTTGCATTTAGGCTTTTTTTTTTTTTTTTTTTAATAGCTTGGCTTTGAAGATGAATTATCCCATTTTCATCTGTATTTTCTTTCTTATATCTCTTGACTGTGGAAGCTGTTGAATCAAATGAAACCCATCTTGAATACTGCCCACTAAAAAGCTGAATTTGTACAAGGCAATCAAATTGTAGTTTGTGGAATCTGATGCAAAATGTTTTCAATAATCATGATTATAAACTATTCTGAATTAATGTCCTGAATATTTACTTTTAACAAAGTGAATCAACAGAAACAGAAAAACACAAATAATTAAATTGTAATGCTTTCTTGGTGTACTGTTATTTCTAAAGGTTTTCATACATGTAAATGAAATATTCAGCAGTATGGACTCAATTAAACCTCAGGCAATTTGGCTCATGAAGGTGAATATTAGTCAAGTAGCATGTTTTGCCAAATATCTACAGTTGTAAAAGAGAATTTCAGCTGCTATTCAATGTGTATTCAAAAGTCATACAAATATTTGAAATGGGCTAAAAAAGATATTCATTTTGTATGGGAGGCGGAACCATATACATTATATTACGGGGCTTGGCTCCACTTCAGAAATGGCAATTCATCTCCTACATAAGAAAGATTCATTTGCTTTCTATCCTAAAATGTCCTTGAGTGCTGTGCCTGTTTGTCCAGGCCTTATGTCCCTAGGTGGGCTTGACCTCTGTCCTCGACTGCTGTGCCTGTTCGTCCAGGCCTTATGTCCCTAGGTGGGATTGACCTCTGTCCTCGATTGTTGTGCCTGTCCTTCCAGGCCTTATGTCCCTAGATGGGATTGACCTCTGTGCTCGACTGCAGTGCCTGTTCATCCAGGCCTTATGTTCCTATAAGGGTTTTACCTCGATTGCTGTGCCTGTCCATCCAGGCCTTATGTCCCTACAAGGGTTTGACCTCGATTGCTGTGCTTGATCGTCCAGGCCTTATGTCCCTAGGTGGGCTTGACCTCTGTCCTCAATTGCTGTGTCTGACCGTCCAGGCCTTAAGCCCAGTCCTAATGGCTGAATCCTCGTTGCAAAGGAAAACCTCAATCTCTGGCAATTCAAAATAGTAATCCTTCACAGCATGGATCCTTAAATAAAACAGTTTTCTTTAGTTTTAGGGCAGAGAAGAGAACTTCCTCCGTCTTGGTTATGAAGTCATGATCTGTTTGCAAATGCTTAAATCCTAACAATTTGTACCATTATCACTCTAGGGGCCAACCCATTCCAAGGAAGCCCTTTCCTGCTCAAAGAAAGGGAACTCACCCAGTGTTGCAGCCTATCTCTTAGCACCTGTTGACCCATGTTCAGAACGAGAAAAGATCTCCAAGGTATTTAGACTGTGGAAAATACAGTGAGACCATGCTCACAGTGAGTCTGTGTTCATCGTCGCCATGCTTTGAAGGCTCGAGCTCCACTCTAGGGGCCAACCCATTCCAAGAAAGCCCTTTTCTACTCAAGGAAGGGAACGCTCCCTGGTGTTGCAGCCTATCTCTTAGTACCTGTTGACCCTGTTGAACCGCTGTTCACAGTGAGACCTCCTCCAGGTCGATTTGAAGTCTCGTGCTCCAATCTACGGGCCAACCCATTCTGGGGAACCTTCCCAGCTCAAAGGAAAGGGAACTCTCCCCAGGTGTAGCCAGCCTCTGTCTACCTTCTGACCCATGTTGAACCACTGTTTACATGGAACCTCCTCCGCCTCGGCCTTGAAAATTCTCGTTGTATATCTGCTAACTCCACCAGATTTTAAAGACCAGCGAGAGCTCACTAGATGCCAACGGAAACACCCCACTCTAGGGCGAACACATTCTAGGGAGCCCTTTCCTGCACAAGGAAAGAGAACTCTCCCCGGGTGTAGCCAGCCTGTATCTACCCTCTGCCTCTGTGCCTTGCTGCCATACACCAGATGACTCACTCATCTCCTTGTGGTGTTCTTGCCATTATCATGGCTGCTCAGTGTGTTGGTGCTAGTCTTTCTGCTTGCTATGTTCCCCCTTCATTGTGCTGTAGGATGTTGATGTCACTTGTCTTGCCGCTTTGCATATCATGCTCCTTCGAGGGTTTTCATGCATCTCTTATTGGTGCTCTCTGTTGAAGCTGTGGTGTGTTTTTGACACTCTCGCTGCTGCTTTTGCAACTCTATTAAACACTCTGGTACCTCTTTGCCCCTTTAAAGTACCTTAGGCTATTCATGCCACTTTGGTGCCACTTTGCCACAGTCTAAGTACCTTGGAACTCTTCTTGTTCTGATGATTGCTCCTCAGAAGTTTCATCAAAATGATAATAAATCCCAATTCTGCAGCCAAAAAATAAGCTGAAAATACTTCCCCCATTGACTTTAATGGGAACCGGAAAAAAGAATGCCCATATCAATGTATTGGGTCGCCACTGAACGAATGCAACATTTTGTCAGCCGACGAATATGAATACCGGAATTGGTTGAATCCGTACCCTCTGCACATCCCTTCTATCTTCATTGGCCACCGGGGGATGCCTGATCCCCTGATAGGCCAATCTGCCCCATGTCTTTCCCTTCTCTAGAAAGAGTTTGTAACCAAAAAAGTGCAGATCAGTCACTGTTTTATCTCAACAGCAAAGCAGTGAGAATGTCCTATATGGACTGCCATGCTAACGTGCAACTTGTCATAGAGCTGAGAATTGAAAGCTCTAGTCAGTCTTTATCTACCCAGTTATTCTCTCTCAGTTAGCCCCTTTACAGAAGACTTTGGGTGAAATATTCTTCTGCAGGAGACTCTGCATCTCCTATGAATGTAAAAGAGTAGATGCACTCTTGGAACCATCTCAAATGCATATTTCCCTTTGGATGCATTCCAATACTCAAGTGGGTGAATTGACTCTTATAAGCTTGTAGTTAAATAACCATGATAAACACTTTAACAAGCAGTCTATAAAATAAGCACAAAACTAATGCAGTTGAATTTAACAACTTTTAGCCTTCATCAGGGACCTCCTGCACGTCAAACAAGCCTTTTTTTGGCGGGGTCTGCCTGTTTTCCTCCTGTTCCTTTGGGTTCCAAGTTAAGTTAGAATGGCCTTTTCTGAGCTATAGTGCCTGAGCCTTCATCTGGAACTACTTGTTTTTCCTCACGTTGATATCCTTCCTCTTCCACCATAACTCAGTCCATTACACAGAGAGAGATTTAGGATTTTTAATGCCTCTAGGCACTGTTGCTGCTAACACCTCTTGCCCTCCTCCCTCTGCCTGACAAGGGACAATAGAACAGAAGGTATAAGGCATGGGTTTCTTTTGCTCTGCTCTATCTGCTTCAGGCTTACTGCCTCCCCGCATGTCTCCTAAACAACAAGAGGAGAGGTGGGGGGAGGGAGCAGGATTATGTAACAGAAGGGCTTTTTCTTTGCTCCCTGTACAAACCAGGAGGGAATAGGATGGAACAGGAAATAGTGGAGGTTGTCTTTGCACTGTATCTTCCAGCCTCACCCCTCCCTTCCAGTTCTCTGCACGG
>NC_042616.1:462037648-462132341 GCF_901001135.1 Rhinatrema bivittatum
AAAAAATGGCCGGCGCCATTTGCAATACGGCAATACGGCAGGCGCCATTTTGCAATACGGCTCGAGTGCAAGAGGTCGTTCCTGGACCCCCTCTGGACTTTTGGCAAGTCTTGTGGGGGTCAGGAGGCCCCCCCAAGCTGGCCAAAAGTCCCTGGGGTCCAGCGGGGGTCCGGGAGCGATCTCCTGGACGCGTGACGTTGGGAGCTAGGAATCAAAATGGCGCCGGCGCTACCTTTGCCCTGTCACATGATAAGGGCAAAGGGCCACCGGCGCCATTTCTCTTCACAGCAGCCGTGGCCAGAGAGTGGGACATCGCGCCGGGATCATCGCGCCGGGACCCCAGGTCATTTAAAACATTTTGGGAGGGTTCGGGAGGGTGGGGGTTTGTTTTAAAGGTTCGGTGTGGGTATTAGGGGTTTTTTTGGTGTGCCGGTTTTCCCGCCCCCTGTTTAACGATACAATACAAATGCCCCTGATGATAAATCGTGGGCATTTGTATTGTATCGTGCACTCTAATGATTTTGGACGATTTTAAAATTATCTGACGATAATTTTAATCGTTCAAAAACGATTCACATCCCTAAAAATTACATATTGCTTTTGCAGATTCTCAGTTTCTGGTCCTGTGCCCCCTCTGGAGTTCAGGATAGAGCTGAATTACCTGGCATTCAGGAAGAAAGTGAAGGTGTGGCTATTCATCCAGTGAAGGGGGGCAGGGCTTTGGTACCCTTCCAGTCTTCTGCAGTTCTCCAGTATGTTTATGGATTTTTTTTTATGCTGCTTTTTTTTTTTTTTTTTTTTTAAATGAGTTGGATTTGTAATTGGTTGGAGAGAAATGGGGAAATGTGTGTTTGGGAAGCATAAAGTAAACCGTGAATGTTTTCATTTGTTGTTCACCACCTTGGGCAGGTTTGCCTACCTGGGAAGGCGTATGGTAGACAAGAACTAAATGAAATGAAATTAAGTGAAACTAAAAGACTGAAATGTCATTGCAGACCACCAGGACAGAGACTAAAATGAATTTATGGAATGAAAAATTCCATTAAACAAAGTAATTTGAAAACAAACACAACAGGACATAATCTATATTATATTTCATTTGCTGAATCCTTTTGATTTTATTACTACCAATTCTACCCCTGCAGTTTAGCCCTAGCAGCTAAATTTATGTTGCTTTCCCATAGGTTTTAAAAAACAAACAGATGTAAGTATGCTAGCAAAGAAAGAGGCTTTCACACCCTCCTGGAATTCTGTCTGCCTCAGTCTTTCTTTCTCTCTCCATTTCTGCCTCTCTTGATAGAGAGAGGCTTGGGTTATCCAAAATAAATTTGTTCTCTAGAGAGTAAATTTAAAAAAAAACAAACAGCAGTTGTCCTAAAATATGATTATTTGGGAGATTTTAGACAAGATTTTTGGGTTATCAACCAAAAGAATCTGAAAAGAAGATACTATACATGCTCTACCAAAGCGTTCTGCCCTCCACAGACCTGTCTACAAAGACCAATTTATCAAAATACCTCCATATTTTTATTCAACCTTAAGAGCACTGGGAATAAGTTACATTTACTCCTGCCTGAGGCAGGCATAGAGTGATTTTTTTTCTGGTTTTTCACCAAAAATTCCAATATCGCTACAGTCCAGTAGCTTCATACTGTACACAGAAGAATAAGGATGTGCATTTGTTTTATTTTCATTTTATAATGTGCAAAAAATTTTTTAATTGTGCATTAAATCAAAATAGTGCACACTATTTTTACTTAATTCATGAAAACAAAAACAAATCATAAAGCAAATGAAAAAACAGCAAATGAAAACAAAAAAAAAATGAAAGAAAATGTTTTCCAGTTCCACACCCCTACAAAACAGAAGTCTCTTGACTTTTGATGCTTTTGTTTATTTATATATTTATATATTTTGAAATATTTATTAAATCGCTTTAGAGAGTTCAATCAATCATCTAATATGGTGTACAACATTAAAGCATCAAGTTATAATGCATAACAATTAAAGAAAACCACAATCTATTTCTACAACATAGAAATGTTTGGAGTGCATAGCCTCCTTTTGTAATGTTCATGGGGGTAAAACGGTGGTTTACTCACTTTAAATAGCCTTTCATAAAATTGTCTGCCAGATATGAAGGTAAAAGTATGCTCGCATCACCTGTACATGTGTAGTTTTACTTGCATATATAAGAGGGATTCCTGGAGATGGAACTGGGTGGGCTTAAAACTTTCATCCATGCTTTTCTGTGTTAAAATGTCTACCAAACACTTCTGATAAGATTGCCCACACACATATTAGTAAGTGTAAATTATGCGGATAGCTTTCCCTTGGTGATTTTTCAAATGGAAGTGCACACGTATTTTCATTTTGAAAATGAGTATAAAGTCTGTATTTAAACAATGCCGGCAGACTTTACACCCATGTGAAAATGACTTCAAAGTCACTAAGTAAGTGTAGTATAATATAAATAAGTAAAGTTTAACAAACAACATTAATAAAATAAAATATAGAGTGGGTCAATTTTTGGAACTTGCTGTATAAACTAATCAAGCACGGAGCGCCCACTCTATACTGATGAAACTGTATACACTATAGCGAAACGGAGGCCTTTTGTTGGAGTAATAGAAGTATCAGGAATGGATGCAGTGTATGATTAAAGTCACATGTAGTGTTTCCACAAATTATAAGTCTATTGTAATAGGTGTCTAGTGCACCAAGAATTGGGATGGTTTTTATGCCAGTAGTGATTAAAAGCTCTTGCAAAGCCTGTTGGCATAAATATGGTTAGTAAGGGAGATCCAATATGGCCGCCGAGGGAGAGGTCGGCGTTTTTTGAGCTCCTCGATTGCACCTTATTGCCGTTCAAACAATGCCCCATACAAAAGAAAGGGGAAGGTGAGAGCGGATGCCTCCTTACCCTCTACACCAGCCTCTTCTCAACTTCGGATTGAGGGGTTTTTCGCGCCGACAGCTGTTTCTAGCCCCGGGTTGGAGTCCGCTGAGAGCATGAGCGCGGGACACGCTCTGTCTCTCCAGGACGAAATATCTTTGTCCCCGAGGGAACTAGAGACTCCTCTGCCCCCTAACCCCGGTGGAACCTCGATTGACGTCGCTTCCCCACAGGGCTTGGATACCGGAGGAGGAGCGATAGTGGAGGATCAGCCGAGTGTGAACACCAGGGATGAACTGCTTGCAGCTGCCAAGGTCGGATTGGGGAGAGGAGTGAACCTCCCGAGTATGGCGGAAGACATCGTGCCGGGGCCTAGCAGAAATGTTAGCTTGCAGCCGAGCAGAGAAATGCTGACAGACGAGTCCAACAGGATTGCAGAGGTCTGCCATCAAGGAATGGTGAGTCAAGCACTAACTGTGCAGAAACTTGTCCGGCCAAAAGTAACCACGCTTGACTCTATTTGGTCTGCATTTGTAATGTTAGAAAAAACTATTTCTACATTAGTGGTGGCTGTGAATTCTTCCCAAAATATAATTGTGGAGCTTGAAACACAAAAGAAAGATCATGAGAAAAAAATACAAGAAATTACAAAGGAGGTCTCAACAGTTAAAGATATTCAGGTTAAAATGATTCAAATGGAAGACATGACTGTAAGGAAAATTGAAAATTTGGAAAACAAGGCAAGATACCTCAATCTTAGAGTCCTGAACTTCCCATGTGTTAAAATTCTATCTCCTCAAGAACAGTTCAAAAAATATATGACTGAGATATTGCAAATTTCCCATGATGTATTACCTCTGATTTCGAATATATATTTTGCAACGACACCGAGGAAAAAACCACAACAACTTCAAACATCATTGGATCAGCCTCTTGGAGATGATTTAACTCAATTCCTGGAAACATCATTGGAAGAGCAGGTGGACTTTTATGGGACACTTCTAGTAACTTTCAGATTTGCCTCAGACAGAGATAATATTTTAAAAATGTTTCTCCGTAATAGAGAGAAGATATATTTAGGGCAGAGAGTTTGGATTTATCCAGACCTCACAAAAGAAACACAGAAACGTAGAAAAGAATTTCTAAATATGAGTCAGGCAGTTAGGAATTTGGGGGGGTCAAATGATGGTCCGATATCCTTGCAAATGTAATTTGAGATTAGGAGAAAATAAATATATTTTCTTTGACCCGGCCCAATTAAAACAACTGCTGGACAGTCACACAGTACCAGCCTGAAGAACCTACTCTCTAGTATTATAAGTATGAAACATAAATCCTCCCTCTTTTTGGTAAATTATATAGCATGTGTTGTCCTAATTAGATAAATATTGGATCTCCAATTTTCTTTATGCTATTGTTATTAAAGGGGGTTATTATTTCTTAATTTTTTTCTTATATATATCATATGCTGCAGAAATGGAAAAGTTTTCCTCTTTTTCTTTTCTTATTATACTATATTATGAACGATGCAGCATGATATTGTACTTATGTGGAACAAAATCCCTATGATTGTAACATTATGTAAAATTCAGAAATAAAGAATTAAAAAAAAAATATGGTTAGTAATTTGCTTATAGCATAGTGCAGTAAGTTATGAACTGACTTTTTCATTCCTTAAGAGGTGATTCATGTTTTAGGCATTATTTAGAATTGAAGTTATAATAAAAAACATTTTTGTGTTCTGTTTTTTCACTGTTATTATACTGGAGAGCACTATTTTTGTTTATAATTAATTAATATTGCTACACTGTGTTTACACACACACACACACACACACACACACACACAGATACATATAAAATTCTGTGTGCCAGAAAAGAAATAATAAAGCTGAAGCAGAATTGCAATATTCATAGTAGGACTTGAATAAAATGTTATGGTAAAGGTGTATTATTAGATTTGTGAGGTCTTTGTGGTGCTTTTTTAGCACAGGGCAAGAATATCTGTATTTGTGAAAGCTCCTGACTTAACTTTTTTCTTCTGTTAATGTTTGTAAATTCTTAGAAATGGATAGGAAAATATAGAGTACGTTGACGTGGATGGATTTCAAAAGCTGTTGGCAATGAAAACAAGCCAAGGTATCTACAGACTGCTGACACTGGTCTTCTGAAAGAAAAGTAATGAAAACAGCCATCACAGCTCCTTATCAAATCATTTACCATTTCACATTTCTTAGAAGCAAATAGGCAAAGTTTTGCTACAATGGTGGCATTAAATCCTCAACAACTCTTTCATTGCATTGACTCTGTCATATAAAATTAATCCAGAACTAAAACAAGAGCTACTGTTTTTTCATCCAATGTACTCAATTGCCAAAAAAAGGAAAAACTAAATACAAATTCTATGTGCTCACATTCCCCACAGCAGTCATTGAAAAATTTTTATGTATAAATTTATAATGAATTGACCGTATCGGCAAGCCTGGCGACGCGCACCCCTGATTGTTTAAAGGGAGCCGTCCGGACTTCTTATCATTTACGGTCACAGTATATATTTATCAAATATCTCACTCAATTTGTATATTTTGCATGTTCAATTTTTATATTTGTTTTTTAAGCATTTTTCATTTTAAATATCCCATGGACAAGAAGAGCTAACTCTTCTTGTCCATGGGATATTTAAAAAAGAGCTAACTCTTCTTGTCCATGGGATATTTAAAATGAAAAATGCTTAAAAAACAAATATAAAAATTGAACATGCAAAATATACAAATTGAGTGAGATATTTGATAAATATATACTGTGACCGTAAATGATAAGAAGTCCGGACGGCTCCCTTTAAACAATCAGGGGTGCGCATCGCCAGGCTTGCCGATACGGTCAATTCATTATAAATTTATACATAAAAATTTTTCAATGACTGCTGTGGGGAATGTGAGCACATAGAATATATATAAAATGAATCACCAGGATTTCCGCAATAAAAGCACTGCATTTGTTAGAGGTTCTGTGTTATTGTAATCCAAACATGCTTTTGAAGGTATCATCCTACTTATGAAGCTCACTTTAATAAGCTTCAAGAGGGGTTTGGAGATCCCCAGGCTACTGCTGAGGTCTGTTCTAAAATTTCAATATCTGCGTATCTAAAAAATAAAATCGATAATGGAAATGGGATTCCATGAGTCTCTGGTTTATTGTACTCACATTGCTTTAAGATTTGTTCAGGTGGGAAAGGCCAGGTGGCTCCCTGCTGTGCATGGTCAAGTGAAGGACCTGGATTCAGTGACGGATTTAGAATTTTGCTGCTCCCAGGCGCTGCTGGCAGTGTTACACCCTCGCCGTGCCCCAACCCATAAGGTTAGACAGCAGGGAGTAAAAGGCCTAGGGCATGGCCCCATGGTTTCCAGCAGCAGCTCAGAAATAGATTCCAGGGGCCGTGGAATGCCATTTTAGTTGGGGTGCCCATCCAAGCTTTGCCTCCCAGCTCCTCTCCCACAGCCAATTTCTTATTTTTAGTTTACAGTTAATGTCATTCTTTCTTAAATACATTCTTTGCATAAATCATAGATTAGAATGATTCATTCCCTGACCTCGCAATAAACACTTGATGCTAGAAAACCACTAGGGTATTCTTTCTGCCTGCAGGCAGGGATGGCCTGCCCCTGAAAAAAACAGCATTACTAATGGAAGCGTCAGTTTTCAGTAACTATTATGCACTATATGGGGAGATGGAGTGAGAGAAGATCATTGAATACCAAGAGATGTAATCAGAGACCAAGAGAATGCAGTCTAAAGATTTCCAAAACATTCCTAAATATTTGGGCACCAGTGATTTACTTAAAAAGAACATCCAAGTTCACCTCAATATCTCACCCCATAATCCCCCCCCCCCCCGCCCCCCTGAAAAAATGGGAGGTGGATGAATGGTGAGAACTTGTGTGTGATGAACTCTCTCAGGGTCGATGCAAAGATATTAGGCACACTAGGTGAATCTTCCAGCCTTGAGCCCTCCTCTCCCCCCTCACCTGCAGCACAAATTATGCATTTGTAATAGATATTACATGAAAAAGGACATTAAAGTACAGTCTTCTGAGGTAAAATTATCACTTCGAACAACATGTATATTATATTTACAGGCACTACTGTGGAACCAGCGAGGACACTCTGCAAAAGAAATTTGGAACTCATATGATATCAAGCCTATTATAAAGTGTGTTGGGCTTGGGCTTGGCCCTCAGAAAGCCATAAGAAAACTGAACTACAGTTAAAATATGCTAAACCTCCCATATCAAAACAACACTAACTACCAGCATTCATACAGTAAGAACCCTACACATGAAAATGGAATACTGCAAATATTACTCCAAGCCCTAAAACACCAATACAGATCCTATTGGTGGAACAGAACAGGTCAGGCTGCTATAGATTGCTACACACAGACTACTCAGTAGTGGAATAGCTCGCCTCAGTCACATATGTAGAGCACAGACAGACCCTCACCAAATACAGATTAAAGAGACCATAAACTATTAATAAAAATGTGCAGACAAAAACTAATCTGATTCTGACTCTCACTCACTGACCCCCTCCCTCCAGTCTCATCCCCTTCACACACACACACACACACACACACACACATTCTCAATCTCTCTCATTTCTTCCCTCACACCCTAAACCCCCACCAGATCTTCTTTTAACACACAGGCACATCATCATCCCGAGCCACCAGGGGGCCCTCTTCCTGCTTGTGGGGAGTGGGAACCTCACGGGTGTGTCATCATTTGGTGGTGCTGATGTCACAGTAACTGGGATCTTCTTTCTGCCTGTGGGAAGGGATAGCCTGCCCCGAGATAAAGTTGAATGGACCTGGGCCAATGCTTATGCGGTGTTGCCAACTCCTACTTGAAGAAAGTCACTAAATCCACTGTGAAAAGTCTCCAGATTGGGTAAAAGGTAGCTAAAACCCATGTTCTTACACGGTGGCGTCAGCATAGCTGAGGAGCCTATGATTGGTAGAGAAAGAGGGGTGGCTCACACTCACATACACATTCTCTCTCAGAAACTAACACAACATTCTCATATTTTCTCAGTCACACGCACTTCCTGACACTAAGAACTAGGAATATGGCATTTTGGTGATAAGTCTAGTGTTGTGGAATGCCTTACCATCAACCCCGCAGGCTATTAATGATATAAAACTGTTTAGAAAAACAGGTAAAGGCCTATCTATTTGAAGAAGCATTTGGTGAACTGGATGATAACTGAATATTAGTGCAATGTGTTTCTTAGTGATCAAGCTTTTAAAAATATATTTTTTATGTTTTTATTATTGTATCTATTTGTATATGTTGTAACCCGCTTAGCTCGACTGGTCCATTATAAGCGGGCTATAAATGTTTTCAAATAAATAATCATGCTCAGACACTGACACACACTCTCATGCTCTCTCGGGCACAGATAATGCACTTTTGCAGACACTGACACACACACACACAAAATGCTTCTACTGCTTCTCACATGCTTATTTAGTGAATATCCCCTTCTATGGACTAAGTGCACCACACAGGACTGGCAGAATGTATTAGGTGAAGTAGGCATCTGCCTAGGGCGCCAGAATGGGTGGGGCACCATAGGTTGAAGCGAGGCCACCATGTTTGAAAAGGGAAGGAGTCACACAGTGCGACATAAAGGTAGGTGAGTTTGCAACTCGGGGAGTCGGGGAAAGAGAGTGAGGGTGGCTAGACATCCTTGCACCGGCACTGGCACTGCAGCATCATCATGTAAAGTCCTGCCCTTATCCGGCCTGTAGCAGCCACCTTTACCCTTCCTCCTCAACTCTTCAGGCACTCAGTGTCTCTATTTGCTCTGTCTATGGCCCACTGCGGTGCCCTTCTCTGAGTTCAGCCCAGCCAGTTCAGAAAGAGGCCCAACTAGCAGGGCAGAGAACGTTCCCAGACTCCCAGCAGCACAGAGGTAAAAAAATGATTACTTATGATAAAACATAGCTCTCGCCTTTTCTTCTGTCTTCTGCTGCTGGCAGCCTGTCATAAGGTGATATAAAAGTTGTAGCTTCCTGCTTTCTTTTTTTTTGCTGGCTGTGATGGTATTCTCCTTCCAGCAGAGAGAAAGGTTGTCCATGATGACATCAGATTCTCGGGGGCTTGGGGGGGAGAATTGGAAACTGAATCAGCAGAGCCTGTTCTGAGGGGGGAGGTGGCCAGACCAGCAAGGATAGCACTCTAGCCAGAGTAGGTCTCACTGTCTGGCACTTTTCAGCTGTCACATATGCTTGGTAAGTAGGGAGTCCAATGAAAATTTAGAAGGGGAGGGGGAGCAGATGTCGCCGGCAGCAGCCCAAATTTTGTGTGGGGGGAGGGGTCATGGCTTCTGTGGCTACCCCTTTCCGCTGACTGTGGTAGATTCTGTGGCAAGAATTTGAATATTCTGAAGCCCGTTTACAACATTTCCATCTCTTGCTTTGCATTATAAAATTAAAGTTGTTTTCCTACCTGCTTGTGTCTGTTTAATGTATTTTCTTTTTATTGGGTGTGTCAATACAGAGAGAAAATCTAAGGGGTGTGTAAAAGAGAAGAAGAGGGTGGAAGGATCAGAGATGGGATGAGAAAGGGATGGTGACCAGAAATGAGGTGAGGAGAAGGTGAGAGAGCTACGGAAGGGAGGAGGAGAGTTAGCAGGAAAGAGGACTGGGGATGGAGATGAGGAAAGAAGAGGAAGAGAGATCCAGGGATGGAGAGGATGAGAGATGAGGAAGATCAAGGAAATGGGGAATGAAGATTCTGGGATGGGGGAAGAGGAGAAAGAGGGAAGGAGCATTTGGGATTGAGGAAGGGAGTAGGTAGGTGGTAGTTGGAGGGGTTGGGGCACGATCCAAGATCAGGGGAAAAGAGAGGAAATAAGAAGGAAGGGAGATTCCAAGATTTGGGAGATATAATTAGGGATGCCAACTTTCAACTGTCAAGTTTCTGAACACTTGGAGATGCTGTTAATTATTTTCATTGATGGAGTTTTCACATATGTGACCCCCTCTCCACTATTAGAAAACCACAGAAATATAAAATATAAATAGCAGATAAGGACCCATCTAGTCTGCCAATATCATGACCCCCTTGTTCTAGAAGAGGTAAGCAACTTTATTTGTGACACGCCAGGACTGGGTCAGGACATTATATGAAATTTGTATATTTATTCTGGATATCCTGAAAACCAGACCTATTTGTGGTACCCCAAGACAGGAGTTGCCTAACTCTTTTCTAGAACTTCTTCACTCAAAAACAGGTTTGATTTTAGAAGCCTGGGTGCCAAATTACTGCTCTGTAAAGTTTTTTAGGACTCTGATTAAATCATAGACTATGTAAATGAAACAAAAAAAAAAATGTATCCAATACACAGAATATAAAGCAGCTGTCAATGCATAGTTCCATAGTATAATCTGCAGAAAAAGCTCAAATGGTCCATGCTTCTCTTAGCAGCAATTGCCTCTCCATGCAGGTTACCCCCAAGCGTCCAGCAAGGGGAGTAACTTCTGCTGCATGCATCTGTTAAGGGTAGTAACCTCTGCTCCGTGCAGTTTACCCCCATGCCTTATGTTAAGGATAGTAATACTTACATGCAAAACCAAACAACTGTTAAAACCATAACAAAATTACTGCAACATTTTTACATGCTGAGCAGCCTTCCTGATAATTCAGACAATGCTGCTTGAATGTTCTTTGCTTTTGGACTTGGCTGTAGGGATGTGCAGAGCGACGCCATACGTTACATTCAGGATTTGTATTCATCAGGGGGGGCAGATACGTTGCATTCGGCAAGGGGTCCCCAGATATGTTCATGCGTTAATTCTTATTCATTTCCTGGCTAAAATTGAATTAACTACAACCCCCCACCCTCCTGACCCCCACAAGACTTGCCAAAAGTCCCTATGGTCCAGCGGGGGTCCGGGAGCGACTTCCTGCACTCGGGCCATCGGCTGCCAGTATTCAAAATAGTGCCGATAGCCTTAGCCCTCACTATGTCACAGGGGCCGACCAATGGCACTGGTTCAAAAAAAAATGTATCCAATACACAGAATATAAAGCAGCTATCAATGCATAGTTGCATAGTATTATCTGCAGAAAAAGATCAAATAGTCCATGCAGTCTGCCCAGCAAGTTTCTCTTAGCAGCAATTGCCTCTCCATGCAGGTTACCCCTAAGTGTCCAGCAAGGGGAGTAACTTCTGCTGCATGCATCTGTTAAGGGTAGTAACCTCTGCTACGACCAATGGCACCGGTAGCACCTGTGACATAGTGAGGGCAAAGGCTATCGGCGCCATTTTGAATACTGGCAGCCGATGGCCCAAGTGCTGGAGGTTGCTCCTGGACCCCCGCTGGACCACCAGGGACTTTTGGCAAGACTTGTGGGGGTCAGGAGGGTCCCCCAAGACTTGCCAAAAGTCTCTGGTGGTCCAGCAGGGGTCTGGGAGCCATCTCCTGCACTCGGGCCATTGGCTGCCATTAATCATGCTCCTACCACGTGACAGGGGCTGACCAATGGCACCGGTAGCCCCTGTGACATAGTAAGGTCAAAGGCTATCGGCGCCATTTTGAATACCGGCAGTTGAGGGCGTGAGCCAGGAGATATCTCTCGGACCCCCTGCTGGACCACCAGGGAGTTTTGGTAAGTCTTGGGGGGGGGGGGTCAGGAGAGTGGGAGGTTTGTTTAAATTTGCTCCTTTAGATAGCCAAATAATTTGGCGAAGATTCGTTGTATTCATGGGGAATCGCGATACGTTTCGCTTCCCCACAAATACAACGAATACGGCCCTATACTTTGCGGATTAACAATACGTATAAAACGAATGCACACCCCTACTTGGCTATAGAAGCTTTATCCCCAATATCAGCTCGACTGATATTGGGGATAAATCACTGGGCCCTGACCGTAAAAGTCAGGGCCCAGTGATGGCTGTCTTCAGAACCCAATACCTTTTTTTCTGTCCCACCATCAAAGTGGAGAGTGATGTTGCAATTGTGTCAAAATCATCAAGACTGATTGGTTAAGGTAGTAATTCCCCATGCCTTCTGGTTAGGGGAACTAAATGCCACTCTGTGCAGGTTATCCCCGTGCACCCTTTTCTTCATTATCATCCTCAAACCTTTAGGAATTCACAGTGTTTATCCCATGCACTTTTGAATTTGTTTACCATTTATTTACCTCACCATATATTCTAGAAGGGCATTCCAGGCATCCACCATCTTCCATGAAAAGATATATCCTTATGTTGGTTCTGAGTCTTCCTCTCTGGATTTTCATTTTGTGACCCCTAGTTCTACTGATTCCTTTCCAACAGAAAAGGTTCAAAGTTTGTGCATCATTAAATCCTTTCAGGTATCTGAAGGTCTGTATCAAAGCTCCCATGCACCTCCTCTCTTCCAGGGTGTACATATTCAGATCATTCAGCCTCTCCTCATAGGTCTTCCAATACAGACCCCACACCATTTTGGTCACCCTTCTTTGGACTGTTGCAGATCTTAGTATCATCCGCAAATAGACAAACTTTACATTCTATCCCTTCCACAATATTGCTCTCAGAGATAATGAACAGAACCGGCACTGCACTTAACACCGATCTTTCTTCAGAGTAGGCTCCATTTACCATTACACCCTGTCCCCTGTCAGTCAACCAGTTTGTGATCCACACCACTAACTTGGCACCCACTCTCAAGCTTCTCATTTTGTTCCAAAATCTCCTAAGCGGGACCATATCTAAAGCTCGGTCTATGCTGTTTTTCATTATCACATTTGCAAGATTGTGTGCAAATTTGTAGTTATGAGCTATAATCAGGACATTTCAAAAAATTTAGCCCTCCCTCTTTCTTCCATACCCCAAAAATCTGTTCAGTCCAGAAAAAATCAGGAGAGTTGGCAACCCTAGATATAATCCAAGCTGAAGGCAGAATTTGGGAGAGGGGGGATGAGACCAGTGTCTCTATCAGGCTCCAGTCCTGCTCACTCTTACATACCCTCTCTAACCTCCCACTAATTCTGGCAGACACACACATACATCTGGCACAATCCCATTTCTTTCTTACACACAAACACTGCCTCTCTTCCCCCACTGTTCCCCTCTCTCTCTTACACACAGACACATGCCATCTCCAACTGACTGCCTCTCATCCTCCAGCCTCTTTCCTCACCTTCAGAAATCTCCCTCTCAGCCCCTCCTAACCTCTCCAAAATGCTATGTTTGCTCCAGGCTCACTCCCTCTTTTCCTGTTCTCTGTACTCTGCCCAGGAGGCTTGCTCTCTGCTGACTGAGATTTGGCACAGCTGGAAGGAATTTAATGTTTTTTGCCAGCCTGCTGCCCCCAGATTTTTGCCACTTTAGGCATAGTTTAGTATGCATATTGACAAATTCAGGCCTGCCTGGGTTTGATTTCTGGGTCAGGGCTTCCGCTCTGGGCCTGGTGATGCTGTGAAGGCAGCATTCACAGTATTTAGAGAAGAGAATCTCAGGCCATTGCATAATATCGACACCTAGTGGCTAGACTCACGTTTCATGTTAGGCAGACTGAAAAGATCCATGGTCACTAGTGGCCTCTGGCCAACTTTTGTGGTAATGGCAGGCCTGTATTTCCCATTAGGCACATCAGGCCTGTGCCTAGGGTGACAACCATGGGGGGGGGGGGGGGGGGGGGGGCGAGGGGCAGGCCCCCATAAGATTTGTTGTCTCCCAGCTGTGCTGAATTTCATTAATCAGAGAACAGCCTTCTGCTTCCTGATGCAGTCCCCGCCCGTGCAGAGAACTGGAAGGGAGGGGTGAGGCTGGAAGATACAGTGCAAAGACAACCTCCACTATTTCCTGTTCCATCCTATTCCCTCCTGGTTTGTACAGGGAGCAAAGAAAAGCCCTTCTGTTACATAATCCTGCTCCCTCCCCCCACCTCTCCTCTTGTTGTTTAGAGACATGCGGGGAGGCAGTAAGCCTGAAGCAGATAGAGCAGAGCAAAAGAAACCCATGCCTTATACCTTCTGTTCTATTGTCCCTTGTCAGCAGAGGGAGGAGGGCAAGGGGTGTTAGCAGCAACAGTGCCTAGAGGCATTAAAATCCTAAATCCCTCTCTGTGTAATGGACTGAGTTATGGTGGAAGAGGAAGGATATCAACGTGAGGAAAAACAAGTAGTTCCAGATGAAGGCTCAGGCACTATAGCTCAGAAAAGGCCCATTCTAACTTAACTTGGAACCCAAAGGAACAGGAGGAAACAGGCAGACCCCGCCAAAAAAAGGCTTGTTTGACGTGCAGAGGTCCCTGATGAAGGCTAAAAGTTGTTAAAATTCAACTGCATTAGTTTGTGCTTATTTTATAGACTGCTTGTTAAAGTGTTATCATGTTATTTAACTACAAGCTTATAAGAGTCAATTCACCCACTTTAGTATTGGAATGCATCCAAAGGGAAATATGCATTTGAGATGGTTCCAAGAGTGCATCTACTCTTTTACATTCATAGGAGATGCAGAGTCTCCTGCAGAAGAATATTTCACCCAAAGTCTTCTGTAAAGGGGCTAACTGAGAGAGAATAACTGGGTAGATAAAGACTGACTAGAGCTTTCAATTCTCAGCTCTATGACAAGTTGCACGTTAGCATGGCAGTCCATATAGGACATTCTCACTGCTTTGCTGTTGAGATAAAAACAGTGACTGATCTGCACTTTTTGGTTACAAACTCTTTCTAGAGAAAGGAAAGACATGGGGCAGATTGGCCTAGCAGGGGATCAGGCATCCCCCGGTGGGCCAATGAAGATAGAAGGGATGTGCAGAGGGTACGGATTCAACCAATTCGGTATTCATATTCGTCGGCTGACAAATATGTTGCATTCGTTCAGTGGCGACCCCAATACATTGATATGGGCATTCTTTTTCCGGTTCCCATTAAAGTCAATGGGGGAAGTATTTTCAGCTTATTTTTGGCTGCAGAATTGGGGATTTATTATCAATTTTGATGAAACTTCTGAGGAGCAATCATCAGAACAAGAAAAGAGTTCCAAGGTACTTAGACTGTGGCAAAGTGGCACCAAAGTGGCATGAATAGCCTAAGGTACTTTAAAGGGGCAAAGAGGTACCAAGAGTGTTTTAATAGAGTTGCAAAGCAGCAGCGAGAGTGTCAAAAACACACCACAGCTTCAACAGAGAGCACCAATAAGAGATGCATGAACCCTCGAAGGCAGCATGATATGCAAAGCGGCAAGACAAGTGACATCAACATCTTACAGCACAATGAAGGGGGAACATAACAAGCAGAAAGACTAGCACCAACACACTGAGCAGCCATGATAATGGCAAGAACACCACAAGGAGATGAGTGAGTCATCTGGTGTATGGCAGCAAGGCACAGAGGCAGAGGGTAGATACAGGCTGGCTACACCCGGGGAGAGTTCCCTTTCCTTTGTGCAGGAAAGGGCTCCCTAGAATGTGTTCGCCCTAGAGTGGGGTGTTTCCGTTGGCATCTAGTGAGCTCTCGCTGGTCTTTTAAAATCTGGTGGAGTTAGCAGATATACAAACGAGAATTTTCAAGGCCGAGGCGGAGGAGGTTTCCATGTAAACAGTGGTTCAACATGGGTCAGAAGGTAGACAGAGGCTGGCTACACCTGGGGAGAGTTCCCTTTCCTTTGAGCTGGGAAGGTTTCCCCAGAATGGGTTGGCCCGTAGATTGGAGCACGAGACTTCAAATCGACCTGGAGGAGGTCTCACTGTGAACAGCGGTTCAACATGGGTCAACAGGTACTAAGAGATAGGCTGCAACACCAGGGAGCGTTCCCTTTCCTTGAGTAGAAAAGGGCTTTCTTGGAATGGGTTGGCCCCTAGAGTGGAGCTCGAGCCTTCAAAGCATGGCGACGATGAACACAGACTCACTGTGAGCATGGTCTCACTGTATTTTCCACAGTCTAAATACCTTGGAGATCTTTTCTCGTTCTGAACATGGGTCAACAGGTGCTAAGAGATAGGCTGCAACACTGGGGTGAGTTCCCTTTCTTTGAGCAGGAAAGGGCTTCCTTGGAATGGGTTGGCCCCTAGAGTGTATAATGGTACAAATTGTTAGGATTTAAGCATTTGCAAACAGATCATGACTTCATAACCAAGACGGAGGAAGTTCTCTTCTCTGCCCTAAAACTAAAGAAAACTGTTTTATTTAAGGATCCATGCTGTGAAGGATTACTATTTTGAATTGCCAGAGATTGAGGTTTTCCTTTGCAACGAGGATTCAGCCATTAGGACTGGGCTTAAGGCCTGGACGGTCAGACACAGCAATTGAGGACAGAGGTCAAGCCCACCTAGGGACATAAGGCCTGGACGATCAAGCACAGCAATCGAGGTCAAACCCTTGTAGGGACATAAGGCCTGGATGGACAGGCACAGCAATCGAGGTAAAACCCTTATAGGAACATAAGGCCTGGATGGGCACTGCAGTCGAGCACAGAGGTCAATCCCATCTAGGGACATAAGGCCTGGAAGGACAGGCACAACAATCGAGGACAGAGGTCAATCCCACCTAGGGACATAAGGCCTGGACGAACAGGCACAGCAGTCGAGGACAGAGGTCAAGCCCACCTAGGGACATAAGGCCTGGACAAACAGGCACAGCACTCGAGGACATTTTAGGATAGAAAGCAAATGAATCTTTCTTATGTAGGAGATGAATTGCCATTTCTGAAGTGGAGCCAAGCCCCATAATATAATGTATATGTTCCGCCTCCCATACAAAATGAATATCTTTTTTAGCCCATTTCAAATATTTTTATGACTTTTGAATACACATTGAATAGCAGCTGAAATTCTCTTTTACAACTGTAGATATTTGGCAAAACATGCTACTTGACTAATATTCACCTTCATGAGCCAAATTGCCTGAGGTTTAATTGAGTCCATACTGCTGAATATTTCATTTACATGTATGAAAACCTTTAGAAATAACAGTACACCAAGAAAGCATTACAATTTAATTATTTGTGTTTTTCTGTTTCTGTTGATTCACTTTGTTAAAAGTAAATATTCAGGACATTAATTCAGGAATAGTTTATAATCATGATTATGAAAACATTTTGCATCAGATTCCACAAACTACAATTTGATTGCCTTGTACAAATTCAGCTTTTTAGTGGGCAGTATTCAAGATGGGTTTCATTTGATTCAACAGCTTCCACAGTCAAGAGATATAAGAAAGAAAATACAGATGAAAATGGGATATTTCATCTTCAAAGCCAAGCTATTAAAAAAAAAAAAAAAAAAAAGCCTAAATGCAAACATGTCATTCCCAGGTGATATGCCCTATCTCTGCAGACTCCTCAGTTCAGAAAATATGAATGTCCCTGTTTTACATTTTTAACAAAATGGCTTATTGAAAACCTATTTTAAAAGGGTGATTGTCAGTGTCCATGATGTTTTCAGATCCCTGTCTTTTGGGTCTTCTAAGATTGACAGCACATTAGAAAACAGAAAGGCTATTCATTTCAAATAGCTAAATGGAATACCTAGGAATATTTGCAATAAAATTATCAAGAGACTTGAGGAAAAAGCCCTTATGAATGCAACTGCATGCACATCTGTTGCTTTAATTTGTCTCTGATAATTCTAATGGGGTTTCACTGGCTTGACTTTTAGAATAATTAGAAAGGAATCATGCTTTTATTCTCACAATAACAATGAGAAGTATTTTTTGCTCTCGTCTGTATGCTTCATGTCTTATTGTAAAAATGTTTCATTTTAATGATCTTCAAGATGCTTCCATTTATAGTTAACCATTATTAATCTGAAATTTTTTACAAGTTACATGTTCTCATGATTTAAGATGTTCAATAATTCTTTTACTCTGAATGTAAGGAAAATAGTATAATTATAATGCTCTTTTTATATACATTCATATAGATTTTATTTGAAAGTAAATTTGTACGTTGGGTTTCAGTCACTCAAATTCGAGATAAAAAATATTTCCAGCAGAAATATGATCAATTACTAGGCCAATTCCTACCATGTTAAAAAGAATACTCATATCTCTGAATCTCTGCATATCTTAGAAAAGCAAAATATATACCCTTTATATAGGAATTTAGGGTAACTCCCACTCTAAGTCCTCACAATACATTATTAGCTTCATTTCACTATGTGTGAACATTATTTTCGTTTTTCATATATGAAAGTCACTCTATAAACATCTAGAAATGGGTGGAAGAAGTGCAATGAGCATACCCATGACATGATATCAGCTCAAATACAGTAATGTAGGGATGTGAATTGATTTTAAAATGAACAGTAATCTGAACCAAAACAGGTATTTTCATTTCATTTTGTCTTACCCCAAAACAAATCCATAATCTCCCACCCAAATCCTCAAAATTATGGGGTTCATTCATTTTAGAAAATAGTGTACACCGGAGCACACTGTACTGTATCGGCCTGTTTGTTTGTTGTTTTAAAGTGTGGAGCGCACTGTTAGCCCAGGTTTGGCCACGAGTTTTCGATGCACTAGCTTTACCTCTTATACAGTAAGGGGTAATAGTGAATCGAAAATGCTTGGCCAACCCCCTGAAACTAATAGCGCCCGCAACATGCAAATGCATGTTGATGCCCTATTAGTTATTCCCACGCGATCCAGAAAGCAAAATGTGCAGCGAAGTCGCACATTTTACTTTCAAAAATTAACACCTGCCCAAAGGCTGGCGTTAATTTCTGCTAGCGCCGGGGAAGTGTACAGAAAAGCAGAAAAAAACAGCTTTTCTGTACACCCTCCGACTTAATATCATAGCGATATTAAGTCGGAGGCCCCAACATTTAAAAAAAATGTAAAATTAAAAAAAAATAAATTTTAAATCGGCCCATGGCCTGCGGGTCGGAAGACGGACACTCAATTATGCCGGCGTCCGTTTTCCGAACCCGTGGCTGTCAGGGGGTTTGAGAACTGATGACGGCAAAATTGAGCGTCAGCTGTCAGCCGCCGCTCCTTTCAAAAAGGAGGTGCTAGGGATACCCTAGTGTCCCTAGTGCCTCCTTTTACCGCGGGCCCTAATTTGCATAGGCCACCCTTCTGAATTGCGTGCCCAGGAGAGTGGCCTGTGCACACGCCAGAAGAGTAGGCGCTCGCCGGCTCTCCTGCTTGTTTTTCTGTATCGGCCTGTTTGTGATCCAGGGGAGAAAGGGAGTTTTGCTCTCCAGTCTCAGTATCTCACATACTTGAAGCAGAAACTTGTAAGTAGACTGTGTGAAGAGGAATGCCAGGGGCAGAGGCATAGTGAGAATGTAGCACAGGAAACAGTGGCCACCCTAGAGAGTAAGGTAGGCACAAGCAGCAACTTATCTGCTAGTACTTCCTTCCTCACCTTAAAATACCAAAAACATTTTGCTCCACAGAACCATCTCTCCAGATACAGATCATAGCTAAAGTAGCTGGCAAGAGAGACCCTTGCCCCACTATAGCCAAGAGACCCCATCAGAAATTTCTGTGACAAGCTATCTCAGAGAAACCATAAAGGATATGAACACAGAGGCACTGGCAAATCTTCAGCCTGGTCAGACCTAGTAAAGGTATCTCAGCACTATTTTTCTGCCCCCCCCCCCCCACCCCCCAACTAGGGCATCCAGTGAACGTGTCTTCTCAATGGCAGGGGACGTTGTGAGCCCTCATCTTTTAAGGTTGGTGCCAGATGTGCAGGAACAGTGTTATGGTTATGTGTGTTTTGGTGGATCCTTGGGTGCTGTGGAGGTGACCACACCCATGGGCAGGAGCCCCGTGAGGAGCCACAGCACTGGGCTAGACTCATACTACACAAAACACAAGATAGTTCTTTTATTAGACAGCTTGAAGAGAGCAACCAGAGGTGGCAGTAGTGAGACAGTCTGTAGTTGCAGTCTCAGGGCCCTCAGCAGAGGGAGCCCTTCTCTCCTAGATGACATCAGGAGGTTCCACAGCAGGTCTCCCAGCAAGAAGATACTGTGGATGAGATAGACTGAGAGTTAGAGTACTCACTAGGTGTTTGCTATTGATATGCGATTCCACCAGGTATGTTGTAGAAGGTACAGGCACCGAGGCAGGGAGAGCAGGCCCTCAAGGAGTGAGTACCTGTTCCCTGTATGGCACCTGAAATAAAGCAGAGGGCCCCTGAGGAGTGGGTATCCAGATTAGCAGTTAACCCAAAGGGCAGAGAGAGAGCTTCCTGTTGCAGCACAGAAGCCGCAGAGTAGCGTAGACAGGAACGGATTCGAGTCTTTGCTAACTCAACGAGCTAGCAAATTAATGAAGGTAATATACACGGATGGCGTGACGTCACCATGAGGGAACGCCCTCGAGGTTTGCGCCAAGGGTGGTACAAAGACGTGGGTTGTTCGCGCATCCTAGTATGTACCTGGGAGGAGCAATGGCGGGAGGCTGCACCATAGCCATTCCGGGGACGATAGGAAAAGCCCACAAAATTGTTCGAGGGGGTTCTCTTATCATTTTGGAGGAGGGCGGGAAAAACAGCACACAAAAATAACCCTAAACCCACCCCAACCCTTTAAAACTAATCCCTTAGCTTCCCCCACCCTCCCGACCCACCCAAAAACTTTTTACAGGTACCTGGTGGTCCAATGGAGGTCCCGGGAGCGATCTCCCGCTCTCGGGCCATCGGCTGCCACTAATAAAAATGGCGCCGATGGCCTTTGCCCTTACCATGTGACAGGGTATCCGTGCCATTGGCTGGCCTCTGTCACATGGAGGGAGCACTGGATGGCCCGTGCCATTTTTAGGGATACAAATACCTACCTATGGGTCATGACATTATGGCCAGTCTCTCTCTCTCTTTCT
Organism: Rhinatrema bivittatum; assembly: GCF_901001135.1. Classification (NCBI taxonomy): domain Eukaryota; kingdom Metazoa; phylum Chordata; class Amphibia; order Gymnophiona; family Rhinatrematidae; genus Rhinatrema; species Rhinatrema bivittatum. Next base: position 462,058,375 of record NC_042616.1, read on the forward strand.
CTCTCTCTCTTTCTCTCTCTCTCATTAACAATGGTCCCTCAGTGGTTGAATGCAGGAAATACAGGTCTGACACTTATCACAGAATCTGAAAATGGTATTGCTCTTTGCAATAAATGCTATATTAGCATAAAACATATCCCTTTTGCTATCGCATGCGGTACTTACCGCATTTTGATAAATCCAGGCCTTAGTTTGCAAACTTTTATTGGTATTTTTTTCTTTATAGGTTTGTGGCTTCTTTGTTACCTGTTTCACCTTTGTAGTAAATGAATATGCAGATACCAACCATTCATGATAATGGTCGGTATTCGTTTTTCCCTAAGTGCCTGGCGATATAATAGATCAATGGTCTGGCATTATGTCATTTTAACCTCTGTATTAATTCTATACAATCCATTTCCCTTAACCTATGCATATTTAAATGTCTGCTCACTTAAACAAAAGTGGAAATGATTCATGCTTTCATTCTTGATGACCACTTAGATATCCTTCTACTGGTGGAAACCTGGCACTATGTCCTCTGGGTTACTCTTATTGTCACTTGGCAAGGATTGGAAAATGCGGTAGTGCTTTCTAGGGATGTGAATCGTGTCCTCGATCGTCTTAACGATCGATTTCGGCTGGGAGGGGGAGGGAATCGTATTGTTGCCGTTTGGGGGGGTAAAATATCGTGAAAAATCGTGAAAAATCGTGAAAAATCAAAAAAACGTAAAATCGCAAAACCGGCACATTAAAACCCCCTAAAACCCACCCCCGACCCTTTAAATTAAATCCCCCACCCTCCCAAACCCCCCCCCCCAAATGACTTAAATAACCTGCGGGTCCAGCGGCGGTCCGGAACGGCAGCGGTCCGGAACGGGCTCCTGCTACTGAATCTTGTTGTCTTCAGCCGGCGCCATTTTCCAAAATGGCGCCGAAAAATGGCGGCGGCCATAGACGAACACGATTGGACGGCAGGAGGTCCTTCCGGACCCTGCTGGACTTTTGGCAAGTCTTGTGGGGGTCAGGAGGCCCCCCCCAAGCTGGCCAAAAGTTCCTGGAGGTCCAGCGGGGGTCAGGGAGCGATTTCCCGCCACGAATCGTTTTCGTACGGAAAATGGCGCCGGCAGGAGATCGACTGCAGGAGGTCGTTCAGCGAGGCGCCGGAACCCTCGCTGAACGACCTCCTGCAGTCGATCTCCTGCCGGCGCCATTTTCCGTACGAAAACGATTCGCGGCGGGAAATCGCTCCCTGACCCCCGCTGGACCTCCAGGAACTTTTGGCCAGCTTGGGGGGGGCCTCCTGACCCCCACAAGACTTGCCAAAAGTCCAGCGGGGGTCCGGAAGGACCTCCTGCCGTCCAATCGTGTTCGTCTATGGCCGCCGCCATTTTTCGGCGCCATTTTGGAAAATGGCGCCGGCTGAAGACAACAAGATTCAGTAGCAAGAGACCGTTCCGGACCGCTGCCGTTCCGGACCGCCGCTGGACCCGCAGGTTATTTAAGTCATTGGGGGGGGGTTCGGGAGGGTGGGGGATTTAATTTAAAGGGTCGGGGGGGGGTTTTAGGGGGTTTTAGTGTGCCGGCTCACGATTCTAACGATTTATAACGATAAATCGTTAGAATCTCTATTGTATTGTGTTCCATAACGGTTTAAGACGATATTAAAATTATCGGACGATAATTTTAATCGTCCTAAAACGATTCACATCCCTAGTGCTTTCGTTGTTATATTTAAAGACTAATTTTCCATTCAATCCTATGATTTAAGCATTGGTTCTGGTCATGAAAACCTGACTTTAAAGTTACAGGATTGGTATTTATCCTTGGTGTATTGTCCATGTCCACTTAATGTTAACAATATAGACTTGACCTTGTTAGGGGATTATATAATCACCTTGTGTGCTTTTTTTCTAGGATGGAGTGCCCTTGGCAGTAGGACCTTCTCTTCTATTAAATTTAATATTTTCTTTCAGCATTTTCCAGGAGCTGGAAGAAGACATGGGACCTAGAAGACTATGATTAGATTGTAAAAAGTTTATCCTCTTCTCAGGTGATGTGCAGTGAGGACTTTTAATTTCACCACCATGAGCACTTTATTTAATATAAGAATATGTATATAACTCAGAAACCTAAATAATTATTTGAGATGTAATATTTTTTCTCCTCTAGAACATATCTAGGAGGTTTGGTAATTTCGAGCAGGGCTGGATTTAAGATTTTGGAGCTCATATGCTGAGTGTCACAATGATGTCTCTTTGAAGCTGAGCTGTCACATGGCCCCAAAGCAAGCAGAAGCAAGATTCTCTTTGGTCTGGATATTTGGTGTCTTCAAAATTTGGCACCCAAAGGAGTTGCCTATATTGCCTATGAATAAATCCAGGCCTGAATTCAAGTAGTGCATCTTCTCCACCCAGGAAATTAGCAAAATGCAGTTGATGAAATAATTACATTTGTTACCTGTTGTTCCTCACAGCACAACTTCTCCAAAGGGATTTGTTTTGCATATGCCTTGACAAGAATGAATGCCATTCATAAGTCAGGGTATGTTTGGACTGATATCAAGCTTTCAAATGTACTGCTAATTCTGTTTTAAGTAGTTATATTGTGCCAAAGAGAGTCTCCTTCTGGAATTCATAGGGTGTAATGTTTATAGGTAGGTGGATGATTCTTTTGTGGCAATGATTCATGACCCAAATTTATGTTCAAACCTTTGAGTAAGAACAATATAATATACAACCATGGAGGCTGATTGACTGATCACAGAACATGAATGAAGTCAGAAAGAATGATAATTTTAACAGTACAGCATCATAAGAACATAAGAAATTGCCATGCTGGGTCAGACCAAGGGTCCATCAAGCCCAGCATCCTGTTTCCAAAAGAGGCCAAACCAGGTCACAAGAACCTGGCAATTACCCAAACACTAAAAAGATCCCATGCTACTGATGGCAGTAATAGCAGTGGCTATTCCCTAAGTAAACTTGATTAATAGCAGTTAATGGACTTCTCCTCCAAGAACTTATCCAAACCTTTTTTGAACCCAGCTACACTAACTGCACTAACCACATCCTCTGGCAACAAATTCCAGAGCTTAATTGTGTGTTGAGTGAAAAAGAATTTTCTCCGATTAGTCTTAAATGTGCTACTTGCTAACTTCATGGAATGCCCCCTAGTCCTTCTATTATCCGAAAGTGTAAATAATCGATTCACATCTACTTGTTCAAGACCTCTCATGATCTTAAAGATCTCTATCATATCCCCCCTCAGCCGTCTCTTCTCCAAGCTGAACAGCACTAACCTCTTCAGCCTTTTCTCATAGGGGAGCTGTTCATTCCACTTTATCATTTTGGTTGCCCTTCTCTGTACCTTCTCCATCACAACTATATCCTTTTTGAGATGCAGCGACCAGAATTATACACAGTATTCAAGTTGCGGTCTCACCATGGAGTGATACAGAGGCATTATGACATTTTCGATTTTATTAACCATTCCCTTCCTAATAATTCCTAACATTCTGTTTGCTTTTTTGACTGCTGCAGCACACTGAGCCGATGATTTTAAAGTATTATCACTAAGATGCCTAGATCTTTTTCCTGGGTGGTAGTTCCTAATATGGAACCTAACATCGTGTAACTACAGCAAGAGTTATTTTTCCCTATATGCAACACCTTGCACTTGTCCACATTAAATTTCATCTGCCATTTGGATGCCCAATCTTCCAGTCTTGCAAGGTCCTCCTGTAATATATCACAATCTGCTTGTCATTTAACTATTCTGAATAATTTTGTATCATCTGCAAATTTGATAACCTAACTCATCGTATTCCTTTCCAGATCATTTATATATATATCGAAAAGCACCGGTCCAAATACAGATCCCTGAGGCACTCCACTGTATACCCTTTTCCACTGAGAAAATTGACCATTTAATCCTACTCTCTGTTTCCTGTCTTTTAACAAGTTTGTATTCCACGAAAGGACATCGCCTCTTAGCCCATGAGTTTTTAGTTTTCTTAGAAGCCTCTCATGAGGCTTTGCCTTCTAAAGAACTTTTGTTTTCTGGGTTAGCAGTTGGTGCTGTTAGTCAGGGTGCTGTTTTGGGGAGACCTTGCAGCCCATTTCTCTCTGCAGCTGGTGTGGCGGATGCCTCGGATGCTGTGGCTCCTTTTGTGACCAGTGCGGTCGAGGGCGGAGGTACTTCTGAGTCCATTCCAGTACTTGACAAGGCCGAGGGTAAGGTAGGTGGTGGTAGGAAGAAATGCAAATGGCACGGTTGTAATAGGAGGTCTAGCTCCTTCGACTCCAGTTCCTCTTCCAGGTTGTCTTCCTCTTCCTTGTCTGATAATCGAGCGGGTTCTCTAATTCAGTCATCCCGGGGTGGGGGACAAAGGCACTCCAGTGCTTGTGGCCCTCACTGGGAGGAAGTTTCACACACACATAGGAAACAAATTAGAAAAAATGGACAGTTTCCTCTTCCTTAGCATAGAGCAGCCTTGTCACTCTGCCTACAAGATACAGAGCTTGTAGTGGCAGGCTGAGCACATTTTGTCTATTATGTAGAATAGCTGTATATATGTGTGTCAGACTGAAAATGTAAATGTGTGCATTGTCTATTTGTAGCTTTTGTGATGGCATAGCATCTGCATTCATTTTATACATGCGGAATTAGACAAGTTGTCTCATGATAACACAGATTATCCATCAGTATGCAATCAGTTTTGAATGCATGTACTGGTATGTTTTGGTAGTGGGTGTGTGAACTTCCTTTTGCCAATTTTCAGATTGACAGAGGACACTGCTTCTGATGCAGGGGAGAGGAAAGTGCACCTTGTCCCTGGTCATCATCTCAGGCCCCATGTAGATGACTCGGTACGGTAGTCCAGTTGTTGCAGAAGAGTTGAAGCACACATGCATACAACTTTATTATCATTCAAAATAGAATAAAATTATACTCACCACTTTACTATTCATGATGCCCCATATGAGGAACAGATCTGGGCCATCCTGAATGGTAGGGTGTTGAATATAATTTTTTCTATTTTGAATGATAACATAGTGGTATGTATGTGCATGCCTGGCTGCAAGTGTGAATTCACATGCTGTCTGTAGCACATTGCCATCTAACAGAATTATCTGCTTTGTACATTTGAGTGAATTTTAAAAGCATTACTAGCACTAAGGCTTGAATTTTCTAAGGTTGCAGACCTTAGAGAATCTGGTGGAAACGGGGGGCGAAGCAGGTGGCGGGCTTGCGAAAGCCAGCAGTGATCGCACCTCCGCAATGCGATCGCTGCCGGCTTTCGCACCCAATAGTGCCACCGTGAAAGGTGGTGCTATTGGGCGCACTACAGGCAGCGATAAGTCCCTTTTCACATGCGATCCCTTTAGAAAATGACCCCCTAAAAGTCCAATATACATGAATATCTGGGCCATGCATGAACAACACTTATTTTAAAGCTGCAAATTCCATGCATTTATATGTGGGCATGAGTAAAAGAACAAGGGACAGAGGTAGGGCATGTTCTGGGTATTCTGGGGTGGGCCCAACAGTTATGGGATCAAATCCATTTTTAAAATCTGGCAGCCACAGCGTACAGTGGCCTGTTAGCTGCGTGTATTTACTGCTGCTCCTGATGAGGTGTAAGTGTGCAGAAATAGCTTGTTAGGCCTAACACAACAGGGTGAGGAGTCCAGAGACATCTGGATGATTTCGAGATAGACTGGGCAAATGGGATGGACTAAGTTGTAAAACTGAGAATGTCATTCACGCAGCATGTTTTTAAATCCGCTTACCTACGCACATTAAAACCAACAAAGCTCTAAGGAAGACATGCGAACTATGTTTGCTAGAGTGACGGCTTAAAATTAGGAGCACACATATGCGTGATAGGCATATTTTAAATCATACATGCAACTGCGTGCATGATTTAAAATTCTGGTGCATGTTCTATCATGCTTGTTTTAAAATTGCTGTCTTTATGAATGTGATTTTGAATACATTGCCACATGATCACTCTGAATGCCCATTGATACACTATCCATGAAGCATGCATTTAATGATATCTGACACTTGGTTATTGTATGACTGTAATGTGTTACTGGGGGATAATGGGAGCTGTCAATCAGTAATTCCGTATTGTGCTTGCTTATTTCTGCGTTCTTTGAAATGTTACAAGTTTTACTTTACTTTGTTGCAACACCATCAGTGGTTACATTTCCTTTAATGTTCTTATTTATTTCTGCTCTTCATCTGTAATTCTTTCACAGTTTCTTTTTTTGGTCACTCTTTCTGATTGATTTTCTTACTGATTTATTAACACTAGAGCCAACAGAATTGGTTAATGTATATAACCCCTGTTATGGGCACATACAATAAAGTCCTGAAGCTGAGGGTTTCTGCCCTGAAACTAGTTCTGTGGGTTTACTAAAATTAGTTGAATAATATGTTGGACTGGATATGACTCAGAAGGTGTATTTTTTTTGCAAGATAGGAAAGAGCAAAAAAAAACTTTTCCCATCTATGATAATCAATAGTTCTTTATCATAATGTAACTTCAATACCACAGCCTAGACCTTCTTCAGAATGCCTTTTCTTTGAGTAGCAAGCTACTATAAACCAGGTCCCTGCCCCCACAAGCTTATCATGCATTACAGCCTTACAATGTAGACTGAGCTGCATCTGGATCTGAGTGAAATGTTTTGGGCCTGTGAAAAAGGGTTTTTCAACCCTGCAGAGACTGCAAGCCATGTAGCCAAGGTGAAGAAATATAAAAATATGTCAAAACCCCTGTGTGCTCTCCTGTGAATGACAAATGTTCTGCAAAAACCAGCATCCAGCCCTCATAGTGTTAAGAAGTTTGGAAAATTGTTTTACTGTTTAGTCTACCCAGAGAACAGCACTAAATAGCAAATAGAGGAGGAAGCCAAATGAATGCTGGGAGACCATTTATGGAAGAAAAGGTAGAAATTGGATGGCTCTGTCTGTGTGTGCTGGGCAGGAACAACCAGGAGTTGGAGCCAGGAACCAGGAAGAGAAGAGTGCATCTGACAGCCCTGCAATCAGTTCTTCTCCTGAAGAGCTAATTATTGAGAAGGAGATGAGGAAATAGAGAGACAGACAGCTCTTCTTCTTTCATAGCCAAGCTACATGCAAAATCACAATAAGGGACAGAGGAGCCAGGAGCTGAGAGACTGAGAGACTTCTTTTTCAGAGATCTCCAGGCCCAGGAGCACATGGCTGGATCAGTGGAGACTGAGTTAAATAATCTAAACTTTGAACAGAGAATATCTTAGCAGAGGAGGGAGAAGGTTTATCAGCTTTCTATTTAGAACCAAGTAAACCATTTGGGGAAGTACCCAGGAGAGAGAAACATTGCACATACTGTAGTGTTCATCTATTTGCTGGGTGAGACTTCTATATCTGAACATATTGGCACCTTGCGGATTTCAGTGCCTTTCCTTCCTGCCTCATACCATCTATCTACAGCAGTACAATAAAGCTTTCCACCTACAAGTGTCTGCTCTCTGAGGTTAGCCTATTGCTGTGGTTCCTCACGGGGCCCCTCCCCATGGGAAGAGTCATCTCCACTGCGACTAAGGGTCCACACAATGCCACAAACACAACACATTGCAGTTAAAATTATATACATAGTTCCATATGCCAAATACTTTTTACCCACATTGTAGTGTAGGAGTTCTTGAGGCAGGGTTAGATTGGGAGAGAAAAGAAAACTACATGCATAGCTTAGGGATTTTCATAACTCAATGTGTAGTTTTGGTCAGAAAAAGAATCTGAAGAAAAAGCAGGTATATATATATGGTGCTTTGCTAGAGGCTAGACCTCCCCAGATTTATTTATTATTTTTTATATACTGACATTCAATCTGAGATATCACATTGGTTTACATTCAGGTACTGTAGGTTTTTCCCTATCCCCAGAGGGCTCACAATCTAAGTTGTTGTACCTGAGGCAATGGAGGGTAAAGTGACTTGCCCAAGGTCACAAGGAGTGACAGCAGGACTTGAACACTGGTCTCCTGGTTTGTAGCCCACTGCTCTAACCAGATCCCTCCTACCCCCACTTTTCAGCCCCTTCCACCCTCCTCATTCAAATTTTCTGGAGCCAGGGAGCTCCACCCAGCCCCCACTATCACACTTCCTGAGTCTTTCAGAAATGTTTTAAGTGCCTATGCTTGGAGGATGATACCAAAAGTGATTCACTTCAGTGCTGTCCTCCAGGCAGATGATGCAGTTTAAAGTCCCAGATCCAGGGAAAGAATACGTAAGATTTGGACCTGCTCTTAGGGTTTTCCAAAGAACCCAGGAAGAGAGTAAGTGGAGGATGAGTGGGAGTTCTCCAGCCCTCGAAAATTTGAATGGGATAGTATGAGGGACCCAGGAGGCTCTGGACTGGATTTATTTTGTGGCAGAAGTGGGGGGCTCAATGGGGCTTGGAAAAGCCTAGCTGGACAGGCTCTCAGTTAAATTTTGGCTGAGCAGGAGAATGATTGGGGCCACAGGAGGCCATTTTTTTTTAATCAGTTCATGTTTTTCCTTAGAAAAGATAAAAACAAACTGAAAAAAACAACTTCTCCCCCCCCCCCCCCCAAAAAAAGGGGACTAAACATCCCTTATTCTTTCGTTGTTTTTTTTTCTCGAGTCTGTACCATCCTCTACAAAACTGTTTAAAAGTAAGCCTGACACCTGGGGCTGCATGTTACTGTTGAAGGCTGAAGTGGGAGGGAATGTGGACCTGAGAAAAGGAAATAAAAACAAGAGAGGAGACACTAGACCAAAAGCACGTGTCTCTGATGTCTGCCAGAAAATAAGATGCAGCAAATAAGGAAGACAGTACAGCCAGGCAGACCCAGCAACTATTTTTTCTCCTGTCATCTTACGTTTTTGTGATGAAGGATTTTCTGTGCTTATTCAATGCCTTCTTGAAGTCTACTGATATTAAAAGACCATGGGATAAGCACAAATAATCTTTAGTTGCAAAAAAATTAAGAGATGGCAGAAGAATTAGTGCTGGTTGTCTGGTAGGCCATAAGTACAGTAAAAATAGAAGTCTCTGAGGAAACACAGGCACCCAGGCCTGTCTGTTAGACTAATTGCACCATCTGGAAAGGCTATAGAGACCTTTGGGCCTGGATGTTCAAGCAGCCATCATACAGGGAGGGGAGAGCGATGCAGGGTGTGAACAAAATTAGGGATTCTGCATGCTCAGCTACCCAGAAAAGTGTAGTATAAAGGAGGACGATGACAAAAGCTGTTTTGAATAAGGAGGTTATCTTACAGTTGGTCATGACCTATGGCTGTCGGCTGGCATATATGATTGGTAGGAATAACCATGCAGACTGAATGGGCTAATTGGTCTTTTTCTCCCATCAGCCACTGTGTTACTAACTTAATATGAATTACAGGACAGAGGAAATAGTATCATCCTGGAGACTGTGTGATTTACACACATTCACATGACCCCTTCTAGAAGAGACCGCAAGAAGTAGAAAGACTAACATCAGATGGTGCCTAGGCTAGACCTAGCACATCAATCCCATTGAAATCAGGCAGATAAATCTGACAGCCCTGACTCCAAAGGGCATTGGCATCTGGACATCTGCTCTCTATGAGCACTCTGTAGTGCCGGGCCAAGGCAAACTTTTGCCCCAGTGGGGCATTGTACAGGCAATCAAACAAAATTGGGGGGGGGGGGGGGCACTGTATCCCTACATAGAATTTATTAACACAAATAAGATATTCTTTTGCAAGTAGGATTTAATGAACTTTCTAAGGCATATCACTAGGATCCCAGTAGATGTTCAGAAGCATAAACTGTGGGTCACTATGCTTGATGGAGTAGCCATATCTACTGTTATAACCTACAGTTTAATCAATTAATGAGCAACACATGATTCCAGAGTTTTTACAGTGTGTGGTGCATTCTCTTGCGTGATAATGCAAACAAATTTAAAAGATACACATCTATTATGGCAAAGTTCACACCCATTCTTCTTTATATATTTCAAAATAAGAGCTGCTTTTATTAACAGGACAGGAAAAATGATGAGCAGCAGGAAAGTCTTCTGCTTCAAGATGCATCACGTGTTTTCCGCATGCAACGGTTGCCTGCATGAATTACTTCATGCTGTTTCCTTCATGCTGTGAATAAGAAGCAGGAGGTAAGAGCAAGCCTCTGTTTTATAGCTCACCTTCCCAATGTTAGTGATGGAAGTGGTACTGTGGTAGTCATGTTTGCAGGACCCTTCTGTGAGTGGCCCATATGAAGACTGAGTTTCACGTGTAAGGGCAGAAGTGGTAAAATACCTTGGCTAGGTTCCTGCAGGGTAGATGTGGCGCCGATGGAGCCCTCATATTGGGCATGTGAGACTGCTTTTATCACTGTCCTACCCTTCCTGTTCTGGGTTGCTTTGTGTAATACTGTTGTGAGTTATAAAGGATTTCAGGTTTGAATCTTTTCAGTACATGAACAGTCTTTTGCCAAAAGAGCAGCTAGCACTGCTATGGGCAGTGAAGCTGTTAATCAATTTAAAAAAACATAGAATGCTTCCTTGGAGAAAGGGTTTTTTTTTTATGCACATAAATATTTGTGACAGAAGTTCATCATGCTGTGTATCTTCCAAAAGCTTTTTTATTTTTTCACAGAAGAGATTTTCTATCTGAGATTCTTATGGTCAAAAGAGCATGTTTCCGAGAAAATTGAAATGAGGCTAAACAAGGATTGAAATGTGGGCAATCATTTTTAGCTTCTTGCCTTTAATTAGTGTTTTTCCTTCTCTACTCTTTATCAGCGATATTGCAGATATGATAGAAGGTAAGGTTTGTCTTTTTGCAGATGATACTAAGATCTGTAACAGAGTGGACATGCCGGAAGGAGTGGAGAGAATGAGACAGGCTTTAAGGAAGCTGGAAGAGTGGTCGAAGATATGACAGCTGAAATCCAATGCCAAGAAGTGCAGAGTCATGTATATGGGGTGTGGAAATCCAAAAGAAATGTATATGATGGGGGGTGTAGGGCTGATGTGCACGGAGCAAGACAGAGACCTTAGGGTGATAGTGTCTACCGATCTGAAGTCGGCAAAACAATGTGACAAGGCAATAGCTAAAGCCAGAAGAATGCTGGGCTGCATAGAGAGAGGAATATCTAGTAATAGAAAGGAAGTGATAATCCCCTTGTACAGGGCCTTGGTGAGGCCTCACCTGGAGTACTGTGTTCAGTTCTAGAGACCATATCTCCAAGGGACAGAGACAGGATGGAGGCGGTCCAGGGAAGGGCGACCAAAAAGTGGATGATCTTCAAAAAATGACATATGAGGAGAGATTGAAGAACCTAAAATATAAACCCTGTAGAAGAGGAGGTGCAGGGGTGATATGATACAGACTTCCAGATACTTGAAAGGTTTTAATGATCCATGGTCAACAATAAAACTTTTCCGTTGGAAAAATATCAGTAGAACTAGGGGTCATGATTTGAAACTCCAGGGAGGAAGACTCAGAACCAATGTTAGGAAGTATTTCTTCATGGAGAGGGTGGTGGATGCCTGGAATGCATCCAGACTAAAACTGTGAAGGATTTCAAAGGGGCCTGGGATAAACACTGTGGATCCATAAAGGCTAGAGGATGGGAATGAAGAGAAAAGCCATGGGGGTGGCTTGCTGGAATGGTGGCTACTACCTGGTGATTACTACCCTTTCTCAATAAGCCTTCACATGGTTAATGCAACTCCAACATTGCTCGCTGCTTCAATGGCAAGGGGAAATGTGGGAAAGAGGATTTGCATCAGACTACAACCAACAAGGTCTGAACTGCACAGTCTGGGTAAACAAATAAGCGTGGGGGTAACTTGCTTGTTGCAGTGGTTACTACCCTAAACCAATTAAGCCTGATACTTCACTTTGAATGCATATCCAGCTTTGCTCTTTGCTTCAATGGCAGGGGGAAATGTGGAAAAGAGGATTTACAGTTAGACAACATCCAACAAGGCATTGATCTGAGCAGGCTGGGTAAAAAAGCATCAGGGTAACTTGCTTGATGCGGCGGTTACTACTCTTAACCATTAAGCCTTATGCGTCACTTTTGATGCAACTCCAACATTACTCTCTGCATTAATGGCAGGGGGTGGCAGAAAATTTGAATCAAACAGTTACCAACAAGGGCCCTGAATTTGGTGGTTGGTGAAACAGATAAGTTTGGGAAAATAAGTGTGGGAGCTTGCTGGGCAGACTGGATGGGCCGTTTGGTCTTTTTCTGCCATCATTTCTATGTTTCTATGTTACTCATTCCCCCACCATTCCCCTACCCTAAGATGCTGCTGATGTCAAAAGAGTGACAGTGTTTGTCCAAATAGGTATAATGGGCCTTGTGCATATTGTCATGCCTAAGGTTGGGAGCCAACATAAAACCAAGAATGTAAGGGTTTATTGTGTTTCTCTGAATCTCACAAGCAGCATACAAACACCTTTATTCACCCTATGTGGTGAATACAGATTTGCAAGAAATATTTCCAGATCCTGAGCACTGGTGAAATGAACCACGAGTTCTTTAATCTCCTTATCAATCATTGGAAAAAATACAATTATAAACAAGAAAAATGTAAATAACAACAGCAAAATATTAAATCACAATGAGCTGTGATTTCAATTACTCTCTGTCCTTGTATATAGAAATTCTCTTTAGTGCTTGCTTAGTTAGGCTCCTGAGGGACTACTGATTGCATCTGTTCATAAAGGAAATGGGTAAAAGGCTGAGTATTTTGGAAAATAAGCAAAATGCAAAAGTGTATTGTTCCTTTTTTCAGTCTTCATATATTCTAAAGATATCAGAAAGCGGAAAAATGTATATTTCAGAATCATAAAAAAATTAGATTAAAAAATACAGAGATCCATATTCAAAAGCCATTTAGATGGACAATTCTAACGTCATCTGACTAAATGGCAAATATGCATATTCAGCCGTTTACCCAGCTAAAGTATAACTGGATAAGTAGTTATCTGGCTACAATTTAGCTGGATAAAAAAAGGGGCGTTCTGGGGAGGGTCTGAGATATCCAACTAACTTAGCTGAATATTAGGTATATCCAGCTAAATCAGATGGATAACTTTAGACCTGTGTCAGGTATATGGCCGGATAACTTTATACATAAACAACTATATTCAAAAGAACATAGCCAGTTAAAAAATGATCCGAAGGTGGGTTAGAAAACTGCCGGTCTACAGACTCTAACAAGACCCCCCTCCTTCCTTCCCTGAGAGAGCACCAAAGCCTCAACCCTGCTGGGCTGAGTCTGTCACCCCTTTCATAAATTGGCTGCAAGTTAATTTCTAAAAAACTATAAGGCCGAGGTTGGTATTTCATCCCCCCCCCCCCCCCCCCCCATTATCCCTGGATCCCAGTTGTTTTTTTTAATGTCTCCAGGACCTTCCTCAACCCCGCACCCCAACTCTATCCTTCCCACTACCCTGTCCCTTGAATTAAAAGTATTGGTCGATCATAGCAGTGCCCTAGCATGATCCAGGCCCAGCACTTCTGCCTTTGTGTTGCTTGGCAGCTATGGTGCTTCAAGCAGCTGCCTACAAAACAAAGGCAGGAGCGCTGGGCCCGGATCACAATAGGACTCTGTTGTGATCTGGGCCACATCGTTATTTTAATTCAAGGTACAGTGGGGTTGGAGGGATAGGAATTGGGGTAGGGGGGACTTGCAAACATTCATATTTTTACAAAATGGAACGTGGGAGCTGAGGGGTATGGTGGGGTGAGGAGGAGATGAGGTGTCGACCCTGGCCCTATAATTTTACAAATTAACTTGTGGCCAATTTGAGAAGGGGGTGGCAGGCTCAGCTCATAAGGGCCAAGCCTTTGGTAGGGGGGGGGGGGGGATCTTGTTAGGGCCTGTAGACCCATGATCTTTATTTTTTCCGTTTGCATTGCTATTTAGCCGGCTATATTCTGCCCCTTAGCCAGATAAATTTACAGCCTGTCCAGTAAAAGGGCAATTTTCAAATGATCCGCACTGGGACAGTCTGCAGGCACATTTTACCCAAGGATTCTGCACCAATTTTCAAAGCAAAAGATAATGACCAGCGAGCTGAAAGAGCAACTTATGCCCAATATTTTCCTCCCCCTGACCTAAGCATGCCCCTGGGAACAGCTCTTCTAAATGTAGCATGCATTGTGGAATACCATGCGTATGGTAATATGCGTAAATCTCTGGTTGTCAATGTAAATGACTTTGGAAATTGTCCTCATAAGGCTTATATGGATCTTTGTACTTATCTGCAATACATGGTAATATATGTCACTTATCGCGGTTCCCATTATTGGCAATAGGGCCTATTTGCTAATAGTGCACGATAATACATGATAATGCATGTTGCAGTCACAGTTTAGTAAATAGACCCGATAGTGCAGGCCATGCACAACTTTGGTAGGGCCATGATCTCCAGAACTCGACACAATACTCAGTACGGTGTTTCATCAGAAATCTGTACAGTGGGAATGTCCCCTCTCTTTTTCTACTGGTGATATTTTTCTTTATGCTCCCATGTATACTATTTCCCTTTTCTACTGCTTTGCCAGATGTTCTTCCTCCAGATCACCAGAGAAGATGACTCCCGGGCCCCTTTTTATTTGGAGACTGCTAGTTCTTCCTCTCCTAAATGATTTGATGAGTTATTTTACTCTTTTCAGTTGAATGTTAGGTCCGAGAGCAAACACAGAATCACAGCTAGTGCATATTTTATGCGCCGATGTATATAATGATTTATCTCTAGTGCAGGGATAGACAAATCCAGTCCCCAAATGCTACAAGCCGATTGGGTTTCAAGATAGCCACACTTAATATTTATGAGATGCATTTACATGCACTGATTCCATTGCATGAAAATGCATCTCATGTATATTCATTGTGGATATCCTGGAAACCTGACTGGCTTGCGGCACTAGAGGACACTCTGTGGGTGCATAATATATCCCATAAGCACTGCTTGTGGCACTATATTTCTGTCTGTGGGTGCATAATATCCCATAAGCACTGAATCCAAGATTTATTATATACTGTTTAAATCCCCTGCTTGACATTGAACCACATACAAGTGCTTTGATGCTTTGCCCAGAATATTCAATGCAATTAAAATCATCTGTTGTAATGAATGATCTCATTATTGTTACAGTATGGCACTGAAAAGAGAATAATCTTCATTTAACCTTGAAACATATATCAGAGTTACATGTTTTATATGTGTGAGAATCATCAGCTACTATAGCCTGTCATGACTAACTCTGCTGTACATCCATACAGCTGTGACCTGTGAGCCTTGCATTGAAAGGGAAATAACGCTCACTGTTCTATCCATCATGTTAGCTTTATATTTCTGTTCAGTAGCATTTTCTGAATAATGACTAATTTGAGATTAATCTTCCCAGGTGCAATAAAGCTTAATTTTTCTTTTGGGAGCCATTAAGTTCTTTAATACGTTATCAGATGATATTCATGGCTCATCAAATTCTTGCTGCAATTTTAGTTTTGTAATCTTTAGGTAAAGTATCATTTGATAAATATTCACTTCAGTTTTATTGCTTTTAGTGTTTGGCATAAATATTTTGCACATCTCTATGTTTATTTTATGACCTACACATTTCAAGTGCAATCAAATTGTATTTATGCAGCATTCTATCAGGGCCTAACCACACCCCACCAACCCGAGGGCCCTGTCTATCAATGGAATCTAGGTAATCATAATCCCACCAAACCCTGAACTACTAAGACTCATGCATCTTGACAAGGAGTATCTCTGTTGTGGAAACGCCATTGTTTAAATACATAGGCCATTCAATTTCCTGATTTAGTCCATGAGAATGCAAGGAATTTAAACAGTACATCCAATGTTGTTCTCGGCATATGACTTGAAAGGTAGATTACCTCTCCAATGACGTGCAACTGTGCAGGCAATTACAAAAATTCAGAGATCTATTGAGTGTTGCTTTATTAACCAATGGGCCACTAGCGGGAATTCTGAGTGAGACTATCTTATGCAGCTACAGTGGATAAAAATCTAGGTTTTTATGCACTGTAGGATCTTTTTTTACATACATGTAACCCCCCATTGCAGAGGTTACCTTTTGGTGCTGCAGGATTAGAATAAACTGGCTGCAGACCCAAATCAGAGTTAAAATCACTGAGGGATAGCTTCTGCTATAAAGGCCAAGGGGGGAGTTTCTCAGTCCAAAAAATCTAGACCACACTCAAAGGTTGTGTTCCAAATAAGAGAAACAGATTATTTAAAAAAAATGAAAGATAGTCCAAAAGTAGAATGTGGACAGGTTGAACATCTTTTTTTAAAGTTCTACCTGCTTGTGGGAGCTCCCTTGCCTCTGAGAGAGCCCCCTAGCCAGGCTGAAGAAGCAAGCAGGTAAACTGAATACATTAAAAGAAAAGGAAAAGAAATGCTGGAAATTGCAGGGGGGCCGCAGCAAGCCCCATTGCATGAAACAGGATCCCCAGCCCCTCGTAACGCCCAGTAATGCACTGGGTCACAGGGGAGGAATGGGATAGCAGCAAGGGATCATGGGATAGTCCTTGATGCTGCTGTTGCTGTATGGAAAAATGTATTAGTACTGGAGGGAACGATAAGACATGGGAGGGAAGTTCCTGTAGCCTCCAGGGAAAAACAATTTAAATTGAATGATTGGGCAATTTTGAGAGTTGGGGTACCCTGTGCTAGCCCTCATCAAATGTGCAAGGGTGCTTTGAAAAGTTTTTTATGGCCAGCGGACAGCCCCTATACTCAGATTCCAATTTAGGCAGGAATCCATGCCAGGTTTTCCTGCAAATGTAACCCACCTTTAGTGACAGATAATGAAAATGTGTGAATTGGCACTTATGATATTGCAGGGTTATAAATTATACACTATTTTACAAGGGCTATTATGAAAGCAGTGGGGGTTGTAAGAATGATATAGGATATTGTGCAGGCAGATAAATGACACCTACAGCCTAGGATGGATGGAGTTTATCCTGCTCTGCTGAAAAGTTAAAATTAATCCTTTGTTTTCAACAAGGACTCATGCTGAAGGATCCAAAGTGGTCTGATTCCTCAGAGATAGAGATTTGCCTTAACTGAGGGCTGTTGCAATATGGATGCAAGCCACTGTCTGCAGGATGAGCATAATGACTTTTCCCACTCCTTCAGTTTTTGAATCAGCTCACAGTAGGATAGAAGCTAGGACAGAAGTTCTCAACCCTGTCCTGAAGGATCTCCAGCCAGTCAGGTTTTTGGGATATCTACATTAAATATGATTGAGATAAATTTGCATGTACTGCCTCCATAGCATGCAAATTTTATCTCATGCATATTCATTGTGGATATTGCGAAAACCTGACTAGACGGGGGTCTTCCAGGACAGGGTTGGAAACCACTGAGCTAGGACATTGTTAGTAGTGCAAAGACTGTGTAAAGATCTGACCCAGCTGCTTGTGTGGTTCCATCTAGAGACCTTGCAACACAGAAACATCTAACACCCCACCAACCTCGGCCACAACAGCAGGAGAAGGCTTTTTGTCACAGGGAGGTGCGTTTTAGGAGGTTTAGGAAAATAGAAAAAATGTCAGCAAATACAGTCCACAGTTCTCCATATTCTTCTGCACTTCTCACAATTTCCACAGCTGTCACTCACCATTCTTTCCAAATCTCTTCAATTCAGCCCAATATTCCTTTACCTTCCTATTCTCCCTCTGAGGTCACTGTTCTGCTTCAGGCCACCAGGGGAAAGACTGGGAAATAACAAACTTCTTCTTCAGTTACCTCGCAAACTGTGGCAAAATTGTCCCCAGGTACTGAGGGGTCCCTATCCTCCTTGTTGGTCACAGCTGATACCAGAGTAAAATCCCTGGGGCCAATATTCTGCACTACACTTAGTCGGATGAGTTTGGAATTAGCCAGGGAAGTAGCACTGTTTCAATATTTGGTCACATTCAGCAGCCACCACGTACCTGGATTACTTTTTAGCCAGATAAAAAAGTTATCTAGATAAGTGAGGAGCAGAGCCTGGGCGTTCTTGGATGAAGCCAGATAAATGTCAATATTCAGCCTTTTGTGGCCTGATGAGTTTAGACTTCCTATTCGGCTGGTCTCCAGTTAGCCAGGTAAATTTATCCGGCTATCTTGCTCAGCTGGACAGCAGCTGAATATGGACTCCCTCTGGGTTCACTCCAGCAGCTCCAACTGTGCTCAGCTCTGAATTTGTCAGTAGGCACCCGTTATGCCTGTGCCCAGGATGGCAAGCATTTAGGAGCAGCAGGCTGGCTAAGATTTGCTGCCTTCCAGCTCTGCTGAATCTTATTCAGCAGAGAACAGCCCTCTGCTGTCCTGTGTCAGACCCTTACTGCAGATGGGGCGTAAAAGTGCTAAAAGTGCTTACAGGCAGCAAAACCCTAAATCCATCCCTGACCGTACTCCACTGCTCCATTCCCCACTCTTCCCAAAGAATTCCCCTCCACAGCTCTCATTAACTCTTTAAACTCCTCCTTTTGCCTGGTGGAAGGCACCTTTACAGTCCTCCCCTTTGGGGGAAGAACCTCTAATCAATCACCGTCTTCTACTCACACCTTCCTGAAGTGCCCACTACTGGACAGTTCCACACTTTACTGAATAGCCTCTTTTTTTTGTGAACCCTGGAGGGATTTTCATACAGAAATAAACAATGACAAATAATGCCATTTACATCCTGTGATGAGTTGCAATCCGAAGGAAAATTCAGCATGGAATTTTTATGTGAGACTGGACGAGCAAACTGCGTTAGGGTCATGAATGGGCACATGCATTGAATTCTCCACATGGGTGATGTCCTGTGGTTTGGGGAAACGAATTTCCAAGGAAAAACCAGTAGGTCTTTCAGATTCTTGCCTCTATCAAAGGCAAAATACGACTGTTGTTGAAAAATTGTGTGTAACTCTAATACTGTCCAGGTAAGCGTGTCGTTGGCCTCAGTGGTCAGGGGATAAAACGTAGATCACAATTTACATAAAGATTTCTTTTACATGTAACACTATCTTCATTGGATATCCCCTTGTACTACAATTAAAAAACATCATTAGTTCCTGCCTTTTGAAATCAGTGACAGATAAACATAGATCTGTCTTAATCTAAGAAAGTGATTAGTTGGTATATTATCTCTGAGGTTTTTCAGATGGGAACTGTAGCAAATTATTTCTTAACTGTAAATTTTCTATAGATGTTAGTGATAACTGACTGTCTTGTCCAGGCCCAGCTCCAGGCTAACTGGTGCCCTGTATGAAAATTTACATTGGTGTTCCCCCTCCTTTGGCAGTGGCTCTGGCACAGATTTATCCATCTCTCTCCTCCCACGTCCCTTACTCTTTGCCCAGCACTGATATCCATAAGAACATAAGAAAATGCCATACTGGATCAGACCAAGGGTCCATCAAACCCAGCATCCTGTTTCCAACAGTAGCCAATCCAGGCCACAAGTACCTGGAAAGTTCCCAAACATTAAATAAATCACAGGCTACTATTTATTCTTAATTAATAGTAGTTTATGTTTTTTTCCTCTAGGAAAGTATCCAAACCTTTTTTAAACCCAGTTACACTAATCTCTGTAACCAAATCTGCCCTGCCCTCTTTCCTCCTGCTCACAGTGCCCACCATGCCCTTCTCTTTCTCCTCCCTTTCCTGCACAGAAGCATTGCCCTCTTTTTCTCGCCTCCCTTCCTCCTCCTCCCTGGAGGCTGATCCTTCTCCTACCACCCACAAACAGAAGCCTTCTTCTTCATGCACAATGTTTCTGAGTCTCCTGTTTGCAAAACTCATATGGAAAGGCGCAGGAGGGAGAGGGCAATGCTACCCCCTTGATCATGGAGGGCTGTGTGGATGCACAGATCACACACCCCAAAATTTGGCCCTTGTCTTAATGGCTTGTGACCTGTTTCTATGGGGGTCTGTTTTATTCTCTGTTATTTATTTCTGTATAACCTTACGGTTAGCTTTATTCTTTCTGTTGCTTCTCCTATTCTTCAGTGGCTATCTGTCTTTAAAGATGTTTATTGATTAGTATGAATAATTTTTGTTTCATTTTTCTGTTTTTAGGTAATGTCTTGTAATATGTTTGTGTAAACATATATTTATAAATTTATTAAAGTGAAATTCTATAAAAGTACAACCCCTCTCCCCTACACACATATACACCCAATCTATCAGCTCTGCAATTTCACTGATATTTAATGTGCAGGTTGCATTGTTTTTGCAGGAAATATTGGCACATATCACTTGCACAAATGCTAATATACAATTTCTGTCTGGAATGTAAAGACAATACCATCTGCTCGATTGCTATTTTTAGGTGTCATTATATTCATATCTTGAAAGGGACCAGATGTCTTTGTACATATGTCTGTTTTTTGTCTTGGAATATATGTTGACAAAGCTTCATCCTTGGAATGTGAAAATAAATATGAAAAAAAATGCACAACACAATTTAAGTTGTTTGAACTTACAAACAACTTTGTATTCAACTTTGTGTTTGTTTGTTCTAATGGAATGTAATATTTCTTTATGCAGCATAGAGGTCAATATTCAGACATAGCTGACTAAGGCCTGGATTCATCATTCTATCGCAGAATGGTGAATCCTGTGAAAACAGGGGGCGGGTGGGCAAAGGGGGGAACGGGCCTGCGAAAGCTGGCAGCCTTCGCACCACCATGGTGTCTTCGCTGCTGGCTTTCGCACTGTGAAAGGTGGTGCTATTCGGCGCGCTACTGGCGACGATAAAGTTACTAACCTTATCGCCGCCAGTGAAGACATCGCCGAGTCCGCCTCCTCGCCACCCTGACTCTAACCCCAGCTTGCTATCGCACGCGAAAAGGGACTTTATCGCACGCGAAAAGTGCCTTTTCACGTGCAATAGCTTGCTGGGGGCGGCGTTGGTGCAGAGTTAGCAGGATAAGTTTGAGTATTGCTACTTATCCAGCTAAATAGATCCTCCCAGTTATGCCCCTAGAATGCCTCCTTGTTATCCAGCTAGATTTTAGCGGGATAATGACTTATTCCGCTAACAACTAGCCAGATAAGAAGTTGAATGTACCAAAACTTGCCATTTAGACGGATAACTTTAAGTTATCCGTCTAAATGGTTTTTCAGTATCTACCTCAGCATCTAGTTCTTTGCAATCATTTGGATATTTCCAGAGAGGATTAACTTTTTCTTACCTGAGCATGACTGAAAAAAGAACAATAAGAATATTTGAAAACTCCTAGCAAGTTATATCTGAAACACCTGCACCCTTCCTTACAGCTTGACAGTAAGAAGGTCAAGAGCCTGTAACAGATACAAACTTAATGTAAAGAGAAACTAGGGATATTATTGTCCAGCACTGGCTTCATTAAGGGCACATCTGGAAAGCACTGTGGCATTGGAATTACGGATATTCCAATATACCTTCAAAATACCCAAAAGAAAATATGAATTTATTTTTCTTGTGTTTGCTATCTCTTATATTAACATGCATTTTCTCTGAACAAAGATGCAGAGGCTTTGGTCACCTAAATTATACATGACTTCTGGAGAGCAAATACAACCAAAAACTATAATAGTAACTGTCATAAAGGCAGATATTCAAGAGATCTTCATCTAAAAAAGAAAATATTTGTCTAGGCCTAAAAAGAGATATGTGGGAGGATGTCCAATGTAGTTGGCCAAAGTTTGGCCACCTATATTGTGTCAAATTTTCAGCCAAACCTAAAAGATTAAATTGAAGGCTGAAATTTTCCCTAACTCTACATGGCCAAAATTGGGCCTTCTAGATAAAGATTTGCTCTTGCTGGCCTCTTATTAGGACTGAAACTCACTGCTAGGCACCTGACTTTCTTCCCCAACCAAATCCCACATCCAGAGCCATTCACTTTTGAGTGGCTAAATAAAACCACATAGTGAAATTAGGCAGCTACATTTATTGCTGAGACAGAAAAAATCCTGCCTCCCCTCCCCTCCTCTACATCTGTGGGATCTAGCCACCCAGCCTCCTAGTAAGGTGTCTACATCACCTAAAAATCCACCTCTTGGATTGCTCAGGAAGAGGAAGTAGCATGGTGAAGTTATGTACCTTGTTTGTTATAGGTGTTGTGACTAGCTACATCCTAGTATGTACCATTCATGTTCTGGCTGCACACAGTTTTGGTCTTCTATTACAATTCTGCATCTAATTTCTAGCTAGACCAGAATCAGACATATGCAAGGTGTGCAATTGGGGGTGGGGGGCGAAAGCACTACCATGGATATCCCATTAATGTATCCACTCCATGCCAAAAATCCCTATATGCACTTTTTGTTTTGGCCTTCAGCCTGAGAATTGCCACAGCCATTCAGCTCCCATAAATTTCCATCCAAACAATTTTGAAACTTTAAAAACTTTCTTAAAGTTTGAAAAACAAATAGGAAAGCTAATTAGACCAAACAATCTGCTTTTAATCTCTGAAATCACACACCTCCCCAAAAATGTATGTGGGGGTGAGAAGCCAGAGCCTGAAATCATACCCTGAGTCTCCTGAGGCAATGACAGAAGAAAGACAAGAATGTTTGCATTGTTACTGGCAGATTTGACTGGCAAACCACAACAGTAAAACTGTATAAGCTAGCCAGCACCTTTGCTGAGCCGTCACAACCCAGCAAAGGGTACCGGTGTGTAGGTGCCTGCCAACCTTCAAGACATATGTAAGAAGACAGAAACCTGTGCTACCAGCAAATGGGGTACTTCATGCACTGGCAGTTATTTTCCATGGCTGCACTCCAGTCTGTCCTGTATTGAAAACCATTAGTCACCCCACACACAGGAAATACGCCAGAACTGCAACATACACTGCAGATTGCTCATGGTACAGGTGTGTGAGGCTGTACAGAAACTGTAGGTGACAATGTCCCTGACAGATCAGTAATGGCCCACACATGAAGGTGCTGTGCCAGTAGCTTGCACAGTGCACGGTTCGGATGCACATGACACATTGTAACAGCTCCCAGGGGGAGGATAGGAAGGGGGCCTTTTAGGTAATAAATATGTGTATGTGTTACGCGGAGAGGTGGACCCCTGGGCCGAGATGAGTTTGGAGCCATCTATAGAAGGCATCCTATAGGTCCTCGTAGTCGGGAGGTGGACACAGGTGGTGGAGACCCAACCGAACCTTCACCTATACCAGCCCTCGTTCCCCACAGGTTGAGCCCTTGGGTGCTGGGGCCGGCAGGACTTAGGAGCGGGTCTTCAGATGAAGACAATCCTGAGGACAGAAGGCGGAAGCGAGGTTGGGCGTACCAGAGGTGGAGGCTGGTGGTGAGCAGGAGAATCCAGGGACAGGCCAGAGGTCAGGGCAGGCAGCAGACAATGCAGAATCCAGGGTCGGGCCGAGTCAAGAACCTGAAGAGCAAGCCGAGGGGACGAGGAGCCGGAACAGAGACAGGAGCACACGGAGCAGGAACAGGACTACATGGAGCAGAAGCAGAAACGCACGGAGCAGGAGCAACCAGCAGCTCTGAGCAGAGCGAGACCTGTGGCTGAGGCAAGGATGGGGCAGCAGGAGCTGCCTTAAATAGGACCGAGGGCGGTGTCAGCATACGGGGCCATGGGTGGTTTTCCCGCTGCAGCCCCTTTAAATCTATTTGAGAGCTGCACGCGCACCTAGCAGCAGCAGCAAAGGCTGGCGGCAGCAGCAGGATCAGCTACCCGCCATGCTGGAGGGAGGCAATGGCTGTTACCTCGCAGCGTTCTCCGGCGTTGAGGGCCGACCCCGATGCTGGTTGACGATGACTTCCGGCGGCAGCGCAAGCCGACGCGAGCCGCGCGCAAGCTCCGCCTATCAGAACACGTCAGACTTCCACCCAGAAGTCCTCGCGTTTGCGCGGGAAAATTTAATTATTTAAAGAACCGAGACCAGCACAGCATTACTTCAGCTACAGCCTTGCTGTGCTGGTGCTTCCATGGCGTTTGTCTTCTTTTTGGATTGGATTCTGGACTTCTCTGCCTGCCGCCTGCCCTGACTTGGATCGGATTCTGGACTTCTCTGCCTGTCACCTGCCCTAATTTGGATTGGATTCTGGACTTCTCTGCCTGCCCTGACTTGGATTGGAATTTGGACCTGTTTACCTGTTGTCAGCCTTGATAGTGGAGCTTATCATGGACTTGCTTTGCCTGCTGTCAGCCCTGACTTGGGACTGTGTTGGTTGCTCCTGCAATTGGTCTCGTGGAATACCCTATCGCTGGCTACGACTTCCTTGCTCCATTGGCTAAGGTAAGACTGGGGGTTACTTTGGATCCACATTTCACAAACTGCAACAATGGCAGTGGCTTGTGGGGCAGCGTGGGAGGCCTGGACTGGCTCAGAGGGTGAGTGTGGCTGGCCGTGAGGCTCTGCGGCCGGTCACCGCAACACTATGTATATAGTGGATTCACACTTTAGGTCCTGTGCCTTGTTTCCCCCACTCATTTGGCAGCCCTCTGAAACATGGGTGGAGAAAGGCATTGGACAATGTCCTGCATACAAACTCACAGAAGCCAGGTGTTATGCCACCGATCATGTCCTTCCCCACAACTCTCCACTCCCATTTGGATGCCATTAGCCACATACCCGTAAGCATTGAAGGAAATGAGAAAGAAAAAGGTGTTCTTACCTACAAGCCAAGCATCACTATACAGGCTAGCCTCAAAATTTTCAAAGAGTCCTGATTTCCTAAGTATAAAGGAGTTGTGCATGGCTTGGGTGTACCTGGCCACCATGTCCAGGATGCACATTCGTGCATTGCAGACCACTTGCACGTTGATAGAGTGGAAGAGCTTTCTGTTGCAGAACATCTCCCCCCTCTTATGGGGGTGCAACAATGGCCATGTGAGTGCAGTCGATAGCTCCGATGACATTGGGAAAATGTGCAAAAGCATAGAAATGACTCTTAAATTCCATCAAGTCCTGCCTTTCTTGAGGGAATTTTATGTATCGATTAATGCGGTCAATTACATCTGCAATGACCTGGTTGCTTCAGTGTGAGAATGTAGTTTGGGACATTACCCCCACCAACCCTACAGTGGTTTGAAAGGAGCCACGTGCCATGAAATGGAGGATGGCCAGCAGCTTGGTAAGGCTAGGGACAATGCGGGACCTTGCCATGACCAGATCCAGATCTGCTCGGATATCTTCATATAATTTCAGGATATCCCAAGAGCTACAAAGTTCTCAGGCATGCCCAGTGTTGCGTCCATCACTGCTCGATGCCCTCACTCCACCCTTTTTACCTCTGTGACGACTCCCTCCGGGTCTGATGGACGGTTAGCTGCCACGGTGCCTTCATGCCGTCTCCCTCCGGCGTCCCCGGACTGGCACGATGCTGCAGATCCGCCATGTTCCTGATGATGTAGGGCATGCGCGCATGCTCCGATTGATGTACCAGCAAGGGTGCGAACCTCGGAGGCGTCCCCAGAGATGATGTCATCCGCTTCCAATATAAAAGGTCTCTACATTTGCTAACAGATCGAGTTAGCAAGGACATGAATTCGGACACGAACTCGGACAATCAAGGATGAGCATACGGACTCACTATGGATTCGACCAAGCTACTCTGCCTCCTCGGACTTACCAGGCGTACCCGCTCCTCGGGGGCCTCGCTCTCATTTTCATTATTTCAGATTGCAGATAGGAACCGGTACTCGCTCCTCGAGGGCACATGTTCCTAAACAGTCTGAAGATTCTCTACTGCCTGAAACTATCGCATATACAGACATTTTGAGTTACTATTTCATATTGCAGATAGGAACCGGTACTCGCTCCTCGAGGGCCCATGTTCCTAAACATTCTGAAGATTCTCTACTGTCTGAAAGCTATCACAGATACAGACATTTGTGAGTTATTATTTCAGATTGCAGATAGGAACCGGTACTTGCTCCTCGAGGGCCCATGTTCCTGAACACTCTGAAGATTCTCTACTGCCTGGAAGCAATTGCAGAAACAGACATTTGTGAGTTACCATCACTCTCTCAGAGCTTTCCCTAGAACCAGGTACTCTCTCCTCAAGGGCCTAACCCTTTCCAGCTACTGAGCTTCTTTAAGACCTTATGTGAGTTTTGTCATCTAGTTCTGGCTATGAACACAGCATACCCTATCTACTCACTATCTCTATAGTTTCTCTACAGCTCAGCAACCCTGGGATCGCTGTTCCAGTGCCTGAGGGACTTCAGCCCTGTCGGGCATATCAGCTCACTACTGCAACCTCTGGTGGTTCTACTAGCCTGTCTAATAAAAGAACTATCTGTGTCTGTCTCCATACCCAAGCCTAGCGGGTGGTCCCTCTCAGGATATGCTCCTGGGGGGCAGTCATATGCCATTGGCCCAAGGACCCACCTATTTACCTTCCTTTACAGCCGAGTGCTCTCTCCAAGCACTCCGCTGGTAACAGATTGTCAAACTGCTCACGGAGTCTCTAACAGTTAGCTAACTCCTCCCTTCTACAGGAGTCTAGTCGTAACAAGATTGCTAACTCCTCCTACCACGGGAGTGAACCATAACAGATTGCTAACTCCTCCCCTCTGAAGGAGCGAACTATAACAGATTGCTAACTCCTCCCTTCTGGAGGAGCGAACCCATATAAATTGCTAACTCCAGTGGATCCGGCTTGAAATTTGGAGAAGCAGTATTCCTGGGAATCCATCTTAAGGTATGGGATGTCAGTAACCCCATGGACCCGGCACACCTCTCCACTTTGCAGGCTATACTGGGCCTGGCTCAACGCATCTCAGAACAGCAAGAAACCTTGGAGAAACTTACTGCAGCATTCCATCAGTTTCACACACAAAAAATATAAGGCACAGCTTCTACACAAGAAGGTCAGTTACAGGAGGCAACTTTAATGACTGCTGTCCCACTGGCTGCGCCTATTTGCTTCTCCGGAGAACTCCAGAAGACACGGGGCTTTTGAACCAGTGCAGCATGCATTTCACCTTACAGCCTTCATTGTTTCCCATGGGTCTCTTTAAGACCACCTACATCCTGTCGTATTTGGATGGGAGAGCCTTGTCGTGGGCATCTACCTTGTGAGAATGCAAGGATCCTATTTTGCAGGACATAGATGGATTTATGGACTTGTTTAAATCCATTTTTTATGACCCTGCTCGTATGTCTGTTGCCAGGTTTGCTTTAGTGGACTTGAAGCAAGGCAACAGATCATTGGCTGAATTTGCCATAGAATTCAAGACTCTTGCAGCGGAACTTCGCTGGGACTCCAGATGTCTCAAAACTCTCTTCTGCAGAGGCCTGGATACCATTTGAAAGATGAGCTGGCTGCTCGCCAGACACCTGACTCGCTGGAAGAATTGATAGCCTTAGCTATTCGGATTGGTTGTCGATTCCGAGACAAGGTGAAGGAACTCCAGCCTAAGGTGTTAACTGGGTTGAAAGAGGCCAGTACCCCGGCACTTCGGATGGGTCCAGCAATTCCTGCTGTTGATAAAGAAGAACTGAAGCAACTTCGTCATGATCACTTGACCTCAAAGGAGAGAAGATTTTGGAAGCAACGCGGCCTGTGCATGTACCGTGGTCAGCCCGGCCATGATGTCTCTACATTCTCTATTCGTCTGGGTAACGGACGGGCCTAAGTCCCGCGGTAGGACTGTACTTGGGACATACTGCGTTATCTCCTCCATTCTCTCATTCAGTCTCTGTGACCTCTGAACCGGCGACGGTTCGGACCCTGCCCTGTTGGACTCAGGGGCAGGGGGTAGCCTTATTCTCAGACATCTTGTGGAAGACCTGAGGAGTCCCTTCGTCAAATTAGAAGATCCATTACTGCATCACAACTTGAAGTGGGCTTTGGACGTTCCTTTACATCGCCACTTCTCTTGAGGATCTTAATGATGTCCATAGTGTTTCTACTCCTGTCTGCTGATACTCATAGCGGTTGCTATGTTTGCCATGGCTAGATGGCGCTCTACATCTTTATCATCTTCACGCACTATAATTTAGAGATATCTGCTATGATTGTTCACTCGGAAGTTGGGTCTGAAGTTCTTCAGCAATTAGATCCGAAGAAGATATCTCTAGCTACCAGCCTGTTTGAATATCTGCTGCTGTCACCACCTCTCTTCCAGTTCATCTACGGAAGAGTTATCCAGAAGTGGGTTTTGGACGTCTCCCAACTTGCCGCTTCTGTTGAAGATCATTGATGTCCATAAGCAGCTAGGCCTCACGTCGGGGCTCGGCATTCTCCATGGCGTCGGCCTCGCCCAGCGCCTTAAAGGGCCAGGGGCGGATCCCAGCTCTGCGGCGCGCCCTGATTGATCACAGTCTAACAAGAAGCTCCTATCCTCACTTCCTTACCTTGGCAATCGGGTCGATCACATCGTGATTTCTAGTTTGCATATGCGTTCCAGTTTGTGTTCCAGTCTCATTCCAGCCTTGTTCCAGTTTCATTCCAGTCCTGTTCCAGCGTCCTTCTGTTCCAGCGTCCTTCTGTCTCCTTGTCTCTCCAGGTAGTACCTCTCGGACTGTCTTCTCGGTACTGAACTCTGCCTGTTCTTGACTACGTTGATCGCTACCTGCCCCTGACCTTCTGCCTGTTTCTACGACCACGTCTGCATGCTGCCTGGAACTGACCTCTGCCTGTTAACCGAACACATCTGCACACTGCCTGGAACTGACCTCTGCCTGAACTCGAACACATCTGACTGTCTCCTGGAACCTGACCTCTGCTTTGGCTGACTAACCACGGACTGACTACTGGTATTTGACCCTTGCATTGGCTGACCATGCTTCCTTGAATCTGGCCTTGATCCTTGCCATACATTCAGAGACTCTCTTTTGGACTTCTTAGGCATCCCGGACATCTGGCCTGAATATCGACCATGCACCCTTGATCATGGTGGGCACACCTCTGAACTTTCTATCTAGGAGATCCTGCGAGGCCCACCTAAGACCAGGCGGCCTGGGTAACCAAGGGCTCAACCCGTGGGGACCCTGGGTTGCTAGTGGCAAAACTCTAGCTAGCCTCTGTCTCCTCTTTTGCTCTGCCTCCTGGTGGCAGGCGCTCTCTGGGTCCAACCAAGGAGCCTACCAATCCTGCACTAGGCCAAGAGTCCACTTTCTGGTGCAACAGGTTGCAAGGCCATGGACTCAGCGGAGTCTTCCGCCATATGGACCATCCCGGGTCTGGCCACAACTATTCAAGAACAAAGAAGAGCCATAGAGACTCTAGCCTCCTCCATAGAGGAACTCCGCTCTCAAATGCAGGACACAGCAATGGCCAATCCAGTGAGCCTAACCTCTACCCTGCTACTGAGAGCATCACTGTCACTGCCAGCACCTCCTTGCTTCAATGGTGATCCACGCCTCTGCCGAGGCTTCCTCAATCAGTGTTTATGCAATTTGCCCTTCAACCCTCCTTGTTCCTGAAGGAATCAACAAAGATAATTTTCATTCTCTCTCACCTTGAGGGGAAGGCCCTGGCATGGGCTTCTCCACTTTGGGAGCACTCAGACCCCATACTCACGCAACTGTCCCAGTTCATCACCACCTTCAAATGGACCTTTGAAGATCCTGGTCATCAGGTGGTTGCTGGTCATCACCTACTCCACCTTCGTCAAGGCTCCAGATCCCTTTCGGAGTTCACGGTGGAGTTACGGACACTGGCAATGGAACTAAGATGGCAAGAGGATTGCCTTTGGCACTCTACCTCAAGGATCTATCACCTGCTCTCAAAGACGAACTTGCTGTCAGTGAGATTCTCATATCTCTAGAGGACCTGATTTCCCTTGCTGGGAAAATTGACCTTCGCCTCAGACACCATGAAGTGACAGCACCCTGGCCTTCTGCTAATGCCCAGCATGTGCCCCTAGCCCTCAGATGAAGGCTCTACCGGCACCGCCTCTCTCCAACGAAGAATCGATGTAAGTCAACCGTGGGTGGTTGTCTCCCGAAGAGCATCTTCGGCGTAAGAAGCAAGGCCTCTGCTTTTACTGAGGTGCCTCCAGACATCTGAAGCAGTCCTGTCCGGTCCGTCCAGAAAACTTCAAGGCCTAAGTCCGGTGGGGGTCCCGAGCTTGGGCGCTACTGTCACCGGCCCCCAACGTCTATTACCTGTTACCCTATCTATGGAGTCCCGCTCCTTCGCCACCACTGCTCTCATCGATACAGGAGCCAGTGGCAGTTTCATAATGGATGACATAGTGAACCTTCTGAAAATCCCAGTACAACTCCTAGAAGTTCCTCTTCACATAGCTTCTATTCAAGGGGAACATCTCCCTGGATATATCACGCACCGCACAGTGGCCTTCTGTCTCACCGTGGGAACCCTACACAAAGAAGAGCTATCCCTATATGTGTTAAAGCATTCAACACACCCAGTCATACTGAGTCTTCCTTGGCTCCAAACTCATGGACCCCAATTTGACTGGCAATCCCTCCAGCTGGTTCAGTGGGGCCCACAATGTCAGAAACACTGCTTGAAGCAAGTATCCCCAGCGGTGACTGTCCTGAAGACCACCACTCTCGCTGGCCTACCGGCTCAGTACTCTGACTTCGAGGACATTTTTTCGAAACAAAAAGCAGACACATTACCTCTACTCCGAAAATATTGTCCTATCGAACTTCTACCCAGTACTACACCTCCCAAGGGTAGGACCTATCCACTAGGGATGTGAATCGTTTTAGGACGATTAAAATTATCGTCCGATAATTTTAATATCGTCTTAAACCGTTATGGAACACAATACAATAGAGATTCTAACGATTTATCGTTATAAATCGTTAGAATCGTGAGCCGGCACACTAAAACCCCCTAAAACCCACCCCCGACCCTTTAAATTAAATCCCCCACCCTCCCGAACCCCCCCCCCCAATGACTTAAATAACCTGCGGGTCCAGCGGCGGGCCGGAACGGCAGCGGTCCGGAACGGGCTCCTGCTACTGAATCCTGTTGTCTTCAGCCGGCGCCATTTTCCAAAATGGCGCCGAAAAATGGCGGCGGCCATAGACGAACATGATTGGACGGCAGGAGGTCCTTCCGGACCCCCGCTGGACTTTTGGCAAGTCTTGTGGGGGTCAGGAGGCCCCCCCCAAGCTGGCCAAAAGTTCCTGGAGGTCCAGCGGGGGTCAGGGAGCGATTTCCCGCCGCGAATCGTTTTCGTACGGAAAATGGCGCCGGCAGGAGATCGACTGCAGGAGGTCGTTCAGCGAGGGTTCCGGCGCCTCGCTGAATGACATCCTGCAGTCGATCTCCTGCCGGCGCCATTTTCCGTACGAAAACGATTCGCGGCGGGAAATCGCTCCCTGACCCCCGCTGGACCTCCAGGAACTTTTGGCCAGCTTGGGGGGGGCCTCCTGACCCCCACAAGACTTGCCAAAAGTCCAGCGGGGGTCCGGAAGGACCTCCTGCCGTCCAATCGTGTTCGTCTATGGCCGCCGCCATTTTTCGGCGCCATTTTGGAAAATGGCGCCGGCTGAAGACAACAAGATTCAGTAGCAGGAGCCCGTTCCGGACCGCTGCCGTTCCGGACCGCCGCTGGACCCGCAGGTTATTTAAGTCATTTGGGGGGGGTTCGGGAGGGTGGGGGATTTAATTTAAAGGGTCGGGGGTGGGTTTTAGGGGGTTTTAATGTGCCGGTTTTGCGATTTTACGTTTTTTTGATTTTTCACGATTTTTCACGATTTTTCACGATATTTTACCCCCCCAAACGGCAACAATACGATTCCCTCCCCCTCCCAGCCGAAATCGATCGTTAAGACGATCGAGGACACGATTCACATCCCTACTATCCACTCTCACTCCCTGAAACTCAGGCAATGTCCGAATATATAAAAGAGAACCTCAAGAAGGGATTCATTAGACCTTCTGACTCCCCAGCAGGAGCAGGCTTCTTCTTTGATAAGAAGAAGGATGGAGGACTTCATCCTTGCATCGATTACCGAGGGCTAAATGCCATTACCCGTAAAGATCGCTACCCATTACCTCTCATTAGCGAATTAGTCGATCGTCTACAAGGGGCCCAGATCTTCATGAAGCTCGATCTGCGAGGAGCATACAACCTCGTATGCATCCAGCCCGATGACATATGGAAGACCGCGTTTAACACCAGGGATGGCTACTACGAGTAAATCGTGATGCCTTTCGGCCTTTGCAATGCCCCTGCGGTGTTCCAACGTCTGATGAATGAGATTCTCAGAGATCTCCTTTACTCATTCGTAGTGGTGTACTTAGATGACATCCTGATATTCTCAAAAGACCTGAAGTCCCATCGCTCCCATGTCAGAACCATTCTACAACGCCTCCGAGAAAATCACCTTTACACAAAACTTGAGAAATGCATCTTCGAGCAGAATCGTCTACCATTCCTAGGGTACATTGCTTCTAATCAAGGATTTACAATGGATCCTGAAAAACTTCAGGGAATTCATGACTGGCACCAGCCAGTCGGACTCTGGGCCTTACAAAGATTTCTTGGATTCACGAACTAGTATAGAAGCTTTAAAGCCAACTACTCTACATTAGCCGCTCCACTCACTGCAATGACCAAGAAAGGGACAAATCTCCGGGTTTGGAGTCCTCAAGCTCAATCAGCATTCCATGCGTTAAAGAAAGCATTCTGCTCTGGACCCTGTTTATGACACCCTAATCCAAGCCGCCCATTTGTCGTCGAGGTCGACGCGTCCGCTATTGGAGCCAGTGCAGTACTAAGCCAGTACTCTTCCAAGGGTACACTGGTACGATGCTCTTTATATTCTCATAAATTTTCGCCTGCAGAGCAGAACTACACCATCGTTGATCAGGAACTCCTAGCTGTCAAACTCGTACTCCAGGAGTGGCGCCCTTGGCTGGAAGGCACCCAACACAGATTTAATATATTCACAGATCACAAGAATCTAGAGCAACTCAAGGAGGCACAATTATTAAACCCTAGTCAAGCCCGCTGCTTTACTGACCAGTCTTAAAAAACCTTTGCGCTAACGCACTCTCGCGCTCTCTCGAACCTGAAGACACCCCAGACATCCCAAGACATATCATAGACCCGGCTTGTGTGTGCCTTGCAGTAACTACAACAGTACCGGCTGGTAAAACAGTCATCCCTCGTTGGCTACGTGAACGTGTACTGCTGGGCCCATGATTCAAAACTAGCTGGACATCCTGGTCGAGCACGAACCCTAGAAATGCTGAGGTGTTTTTACTGGTGGCCCAGCATGGTAACAGACTCTCGCAATTATGTAGACTCATGCCCAATATGTGCTCAACAAAAGCAAACCACCGGCCTGCCATAGGGACTCCTTCAGCCACTCCCAGTGCTCACTGAACCATGGGCCAGCATATCTACAGATTTCATCACTGATCTTCCTCTGTCTTCAAATACTGTCATCTGGGTCATCATAGACCACTTTTCCAAGATGAGACATTTCATCCCACTCCGGAGCCTTCCATCGGCCCCCGAACTCGCTAAGCGGTTCTTGACACATATTTTCCACCTACATGGGCTACCTAAAGAAATTGTATCAGACAGAGGCCCACAGTTCGCCGTGAAGTACTGGCAATCCTTATGTCAAAAGTTTAATTTTCAGCTAAGCTTCAACTCAGCATACCATCCTCAGGCGAACGGCCAAGCCGAAAGAACTAACCGGACCTTGAAAACCTTCCTCAGATCTTATGTAAACAACCAGCAGGATAATTGGTCCGACTTGCTCCCCTGGGCCGAATTATCACTTAATACACATCTTGCTGCCGCCACAGATGTCTCCCCATTCTCTGTGGCATTCGAGCACCAACCACGACTACCCTTGCCTGTACCACTCTCCGTGCCTTCACCAGCAGCGCAGTTCACGGCTCAAGGTATCTGTAACGAATGGAACCAAGTAAAAGAACGACTCACCCAAGCCGCAGAACACTCAAAGAAATTCGTTGACGCCCATAGACGGTCAGTTCCACTCTTTAGACCCGGTCAAAAGGTATGGCTAAGTATCAAGCACATTAGGCTGAGACTCCCCTCACATAGTATAGCACCAAAATACATTGGACCTTTTCCCATCCTACGGAGAGTGGGAGCAGTCACCTACCAGCTACAGTTGCCACGATCCATGGGTATTCACAATACCTTCCATGTTTCTCTACTGAAGCCACTCATGCTATCCTGGACTTCCCGCAAAGATCCACCTCCGCCTCAAGTGTCCAAAGAGCCAGAGCATACCCTCCAGGTAAGAGAGGTTGTCGATGTCCGTCGGCATCGAGGATGCTGGGAGTATCTACTCTCTTGGGAGGGGTATGGGGCTGAGGAGAACTCCTGGGAGCCCTCACAGAACATCCTGGGCAAGGACCTCCTCAGGGCCTTCCATAAGGCACACCCAGACAAGCCTCACCCGAGAAGGGGGAGGTCTAGAAGGGGGGGTACTCTTGCACGTCCCATCCACGTTCAGCCCACGCCTGGGCTTGCTCACCTCTCCAGCTCCCTCATGGGTCTCAGGTTGTCCTCCCCTGCAGCGGTGGCAAGCACAGCAAAGCCTCGGCATCCCGCGGCGGCGGTCGCTGAGCCTTCATCCTCCAGCGAGGCCTCACGGCAGGGCTCTGCGTCTTCCGTGGCATCGGCCCCGCCCCTAGATGCACACGCGCGGACCGCCCAGAGCCTTAAAGGGTCAGAGGCAGATCCCAGCTCCGCAGCGTGCCCTGATTGATCACAGTATAGCAGGAAGCTCCTACCCTCACTTCCTTGCCTTGGCAATCGGGTCGATCACATCGTGATTTCTAGTTTGCCTATGCGTTCCAGTTTGTATTACAATCTCGTTCCAGTCTTGTTCCAGTTTCGTTCCAGTACTGTTCCAGCATCCTTCTGTTCCAGGTTCCTTCTGTTCCAGCATCCACCTGTTCCAGCCTCCTTCTGTCTCCTCATCTCCCCAGGTAGTACCTCTCGGACTGTCTTCTCGGTACTGACCTCGGCCTGTTCTTGATTACGTTGATCGCTGCCTGCCCCTGACCTTCTGCTTGTTTCTACGATGTCTGCATGCTGCCTGGAACTGACCTCTACCTGATAACCGAACACGTTTGCACGCTGCCTGGAACTGACCTCTGCCTGAACTCGAACACATCTGACTATCTCCTGGAACCTGACTTCTGCTTTGGCTGACTAACCACGGACTGACTACTGGTATTTGACCCTTGCATTGGCTGACCATGCTTCCTTGAATCTGGCCTTGATCCTTGCCATACATTCAGAGACTCTCTTTTGGACTTCTTAGGCATCTCGGACATCTGGCCTGAATATCGACCGCGCACCCTTGATCGTGGTGGGTACACCTCTGAACTTTCTATCTAGGAGATCCTGCGAGGCCCACCTAAGACCAGGCGGCCCGGGTAACCAAGGGCTCAACCCGTGGGAACCCCGCGTTGCTAGTGGCGAAACTCTAGCCAGCCTCTGTCTCCTCTTTTGCTCTGCCTCCTGGTGGCAGGCGCTCTCTGGGTCCGACCAGGGAGCCTACCAATCCTGCACTAGGCCAAGGTCCACCTCCTGGCACAACAAATCTTTGTTTTCCCATTGGGAGCCAGCAAAGCCAAAGCCAGTGCAAGAGTGTTAGGAACCAAAGGTGCGTGTTACAGACTTCCATTCTTCTCTCCGCCCCCCAGCCTTGCCCTCCCAAAACACAATTACAGTTTGTGCATTTATAATAACATTTTACCTGAAATTCAAAGTATAGTCTTCTGAGATAAAAACATCACTTAAAACAATGTGTGTATTATATTTATGAACATTGCTTTGGTGCCAACCAGAAAAACCCATGCAAAAACACAAATGACTATTAGAACCCATATGGTATTAGGCCATTTGAAACGCCTGTTAGGCTTGGGCATAGCCCTCAGAAAATGATGAGTAAACCTCCCATATGAAAACAGCACAAACTGCCAACACTCAAACTGTTGCAACTCTACCTATAAAAAGACAACACTTTAAATATGACACCAGGCCCTAAAACATCAATACACCTCCTATTAGGATAACAGAACAAGCCAGACTGCTATAGATCCCTACACAGAAACTACACAGTAGTAGACTACTTCACTTCGGCCATACATGCAGAACACAGACAGATCCTCATCAAATACAAAATAAAGGAACCATAAAATATAAACAGAAATGTGCAGAAAAAACTGAACTGGAAATCACAATAAGTCAGACTCTATGAAATGCAGCAATGGAAAAACAGAAAATACCATCATTCCTCATAAAACATCAAACAATAAAACCAAGAACTATAAAACATCAATCACAACATGAAAACCATACTAAAAATATATATTTCAAAACAGCTGATGACTAGAACATCAGTAATTTAACTTATATACACATTTTTGAAAATTCCCAAACACCAATAAAATATTTCAAAAAAAGCAGACATCAAATAATACACAATAATTAAAACTAATAAGGATAGAAAAAAACTCCCCCATTCTCCATACCCAGGAACTTTTAATTCCAGTCACCTTGAGATGGTCATGAATTAGTTGTTCTCTAGCACACGTCACACACACTCATATGCTCACTCATGTACATACACAGTCTCCCTCTCTCACTGATGTGCTTGCTTGCTCTGACACACAAGCTTACTGACACACATGCTCTAACTCATGGCCTTAGGCATGCTCTCACACACATGCCGACTCATTCACTCTCACTCACACACATGCTCACTGACATACTCGCACTGTCACACACACTTGTTCACTGGCACACAAACTCTCACTGACTCATCCATTCAATCACTCTCATACACATGCTCAGACTTATGCACACTGACACATGCTGTCATTCTCTCCCTTGCATACATGCTCACTGACACACTTACACTAATGCTCACACATGCTGACACCTTCATTGCCTTATTCATTCAGTTATGCTCACTTATGCTCGCTTTTCTCCCCATCTGTGAATAAGTAAAACAAATAATTTTTACTTATATTGGTGGTCAGGGAAAATCCAGGCAGGGCCCAAGAGAGGAGAGTCTGAGTGGGCTTTTGATGGAGGGGATGGCCATTTGATTTGGGAAGTCCCGAGGTCTGTTAAGCCACTTAAGCCCTGATGTAGTTTGTTTTCATATATATATGAATGAAAGGAGCCTGCTGCAGAGGAAAGCTGTGGGAGCTGGGAGGCAGGCATTCAGCCGGCAGTGTGGCAGCTGCAGGAATGTGTGCTGGCTGCCTCCCGCTGGCAAAAACAGAAGCAGGGCAGGTGCGGATGGAGGCAGCAGTGGCCACAATGATGATGGGGGTTGGGACACGTACAACCAGAAGGTTCATGGAACCCGCATCTACTGCTGCAGGGAAAATGCAAAAGAAGCAATAAGCATAGGGCTTGGGGGGAGTCTCCCGCTCTCTGAGGAATGGCTGCTATTGGTCGCTGTGATTCTGTACTAGGCATGTGGCCATGGCGACCAACACCTATCACATGATTGGGGTGACCAGCCCACCTGGCCATGCCCGAAGCCCCAATAGGCCAATCTGACCCTGGCCACTGGCCATTTCCTCAGCTCCCAGTTAATAAACATTTTTTTTTTTTTTAGAGTGGTCCTCATAGTCTTGTCCTTTGCTGTAGTAAAGGTGGCCCTTCTTCTTCTGATAGTAAACTTGTATTTATCCTAAGTATTTTATTTATTTATTTATTTATACATTCATTCATTCTTATAGACCGCTCCCACAGAGTAATTCTGGTTGGTGGGGTTTACAACATCAAAAATTCCATGAAATCATCAAATATAAAAACTTCAATAATACTTCCAGTAAAAATAAATAAAATTAAAATTCAACTTAAACTAAAACATACGTACTACATCTGAAAGGTATACATATTGCCACCTTCCCATAGCCCAAAATATAGCCAAATAATTAAGGCGGGAAAAGCCAGAATTTCATCTGTTTGCGAAAGGTCAGATAATTCATCTCTAACCGTACTTCTCGGGGAGCTAAATTCCAAATTTCCGGACCAGCTAAAGAAAAAAGCCTTTTCCGAACAGAGGTTTTCTTCGCCTTTCTAACTGTTGGTACCTGGAGCAGACCTTCTGTAGCTGACGGGAGACTTCTGTTTGATCTTTACTGCCAGGCACAAGATATTGTAAATAACTTGCTCCCTCCCCATGTACCACCTTAAGCATCAAACACAGTAGTTTAAACTGCATCCTTCATCTTACTGTAAGCTAGTGTAACTGTCTCAAAAGTGGCACTACACTCCTTCTTCTGGAACATGAGCAAATGAATCTCACTGCTATATTTTGCATAACTTGAAGCCGCTGAATACTTTTTGCAGGTAAACCCACCAAAAGCCGATTGCTGTAATCTAACATAGATAGTAGCAAAGCTTGTACTACAAGTTGTTGTGTTCCGCGCCCGTGGCCGTCCATGGGCACGGCCCCCTACCTCTTCTGCTGACCAGGCCAGCGGCAGCGTCGGGGCCGACTGCCCTGCGCCGAGCTCAGCACCCCCGTGCGGCGGTGTGGGCCTTCGGGCTGGCTGCCGGGACCGGAGCCATCCCTGCTCCTCCCTCGCGGCCGCTGCTGCTCTCCTCTATGGCCCGGATCCAAGATGGCCGCTGCCATCCTTAGGCACGAGGCCACACCCCTTCACTAGATTTAAATGGACCTCGTCCCTTTAATTGCCTGCAGCTGATTCCTATCCACAGGGCCAGAGGAAGTATAAAAGGAGACTGACCATTCCCTGACTTGGCAATGTCTCCTGTGAGAGTTGTTTGAGTCTGCTTGCTTCAGTGAGTTCCAGCGTCTTGACTCCTTGTTCCAGTTTCGTCTTGATTCCTGGTATTGACTTCGGATTGGCTAGTGGTGATTCCTGGTATTGACTTCGGACTGGCAAGCGGTGATTCTCTGGTGTGTGGCTTCGGACTGGCAAGTGGTGATCCCTTGGTGTGTGACCTCGGACTGGTAAGCGACGACCCTCTGGCACTTAACCTTGGACCTCTTCCTGACCATCGTCTCCAAGGGCCCACCTAAGTCCCAGCGGCCCGGGTCCCTACGGGCTCCTCCTGGGGGGACCGCGGGCTTCCAGGAGTGAAGCTCCAGACAGCCCTTGCACCGTATGTCTGTTCCTTGACCTCTCAAAGGTCCAACTAAGTCCCAGCGGTCCGGGTCCCTACGGCCTCTCCTGGGGGACCACGGACTTCCAGTGGCGAAGACACACCTCCATTCCTTGACAGTCACAACTCTTTATCTGCCTTCACAGTCGCATCTGTCTCCAGTGCCGAGGGTCAGCTGGTCACCTCTTCTGTTCCTGCCTCGCCACCCAACCGGAGAA
Source organism: Rhinatrema bivittatum (assembly GCF_901001135.1). NCBI lineage: Eukaryota > Metazoa > Chordata > Amphibia > Gymnophiona > Rhinatrematidae > Rhinatrema > Rhinatrema bivittatum. The sequence goes on from NC_042616.1 coordinate 462,097,668, forward strand.
CCTACGGATCTTCCTCCAAGGTATACTATCCTTCCGTCGGCCCAAGGGTCCACAAACCTGAGCATAACAAGTCTAAAAACTGCATGAGACAACATGCCTCAAATTCTCTTTAACAGCCTTTCACCACACTTGAAACATGAGACTCTATTGACCATAATTTATCACAAACACACCCAAATTCCTAACCGTCTGAGCACTTACCAACTCCACATCAACTAGTTTAACCTTCAATGGGTAGCTTAGAGAATCCCCCCAACTAATGTACATGCATTCTGTTTTTCCTAAGTAGGAAGTACTGCTGCTTTACTTATTCCCAGCTTTGCAGTTGCCAATATATATTATCTATGTCATTGTAGAGTAATAGTGAATTATGCTAGCATTTGAAATTCATTATTCTTTTGCATATCCCATTCCAATTGTGACCTGAGTAGAGACACGGATGTGCCTAGCCTGTAAGACTGAGCAGGCACACCTTCCTACCCACTACATTTTCCTATTAGGAATGATTGGAAAGAAATGGAGGAAAAAAGGATCTGAAAACCATGTCATTATGGATTTAAAGGAAAAATATGAGAAGTGAAGCATTTCATCCTAATTTATATATATAAACCATTTTTTCCAGGCTTCATGGGCATTAAGATCTGCTGATACCATATATCTAATCCTTTTAATTACTGCCTAATTTCTACTCTAGATTAATTTTATCATTTCCCTCGCTTCATGTTCATTAAAATATTTGCATAGAGAATAAAAGCATCATTGATGATAAATTATCCATATATGTTCTGTATATTTACAGTAGGTACCAGCAGCAGGATAAAAATACATCAGCCTGAGTACCTTATTCTAAATTACCTGACTACATGCACTGTAGAGGTAAACCAGGTCACTCTTGTGTTGCATGCAAATAAGCCTCCTGTTGCGCTATTCATGGTTTCAGGGGAAGAGTGAAAGCATTTAATGTTCCTTCTACAAATTCACAGCATGTGATTATGGCTAAGCACTTCCTGGTATTTTTCCTATAGGCTTAAAAGTATGCAAATTGTTTTTTTTTAATTCCTCATGAGAACTCATTACTATTTTCTTTTATGCTGAAACCTCATTATTTTAATCAGTTGGGGGTTTTTTGGTCCTTATCAGATGAAATGTATGGTAAATAATGGGATGCATGACATTTAATTTAGTACCCCCCCCATAAAAAAAAGGTATGAAGTAAAATGAGAAGTTTATATTTTAAAGCACTGCACATTCTTTCATTATCTAATTAGAAACACAGATCTTGTTTCATTATTTCAGTTGCAAGCAAGCTACGTGAGCTATTCCTATGAAATGTAATATATTATTCTGGTACCATGGTCACCAAGCTGACTGTAAGAGCCCAACTTCAAATTGTCCATGATACACAATTTTCATAGAGATTTATGCAAGCATTTGTTTAGACTGTGCCACAAAATGTATAAAATCACATATTTCTGCCCTGAAGTACGCAAGTATGTTGCAGAAAAAACACACATTTCAATGGCAGAAAATGCTCACTTTCGCTATTTTATACAATGTACACGCGTATATTTTAGGTGCATAAAAATATACAATATGTCCACCTAATAATCCTGATTTAAACACCTAGGCAAGTATTTCATAAAGTATGCATGTATTCCATCCTAAAAGTACTTTCACGTGTAGCTGGGCTCGCTGGTTTTCCTGATACAGCCACCAGCTCAGTCCTTCTCCAGTTCTCTGAAACTCTCTAGCACTTCATTCTGAACCCCCCGTCAGTTCACCCAGGCCTCCCACTCAAAACTGCAACAAAAGACAAATCTGATTTTAATTGTTAAGTCCAATAGCAGGTGTAAAAAATGTACGGACAAATTCAATAATGTATGCACGTAGCACACCTCTTAGAACATAGGAGCTTGCACGCTGGGCTTCTGAACCTGCCCCTGGTCACCCCTAGACCAGGGATGAGCAAACTTTTTGAGCTGAGGCCCACCCACTTTCCATTCATGCAGTTGGTTGGGGTCCCCAAGATGGAATTATATTTATATCTATCTACACACACAGACACACACACACACACGCACATATATGAAGGGTATTCACCAGGCAGCCACGTTGTCAACCAGTGGGTCAAAGCCCCCATTTTGTTTCTCTTCAAGTTGCAGAAAGGACTAAGCTCACATATATGCAAACACGTGGGCACAGAGAGGCGGATATCTGGTACGCAGACTACACAGAGGAGAGAAGCAGATGCCTCGTAGCCAGACGGACAGAGACATCCATTGCCAAACCGACAGAGAGAGAGAAACAGACGCAGAGAACCCCACAGGCAGACATAGTTACTCCCATACCAAGACAGAACAGAAAGAGAGAAAGACATCCCGAAGCCAGACACCCACAGAGAGACAGAAACCCAACACCCAGACAGGCACAGAGGCACAAACCTACCTATAGGCATTGGAATGGGGGGGGGGCAGCAGGGGCCATACCCCCCCCCCCAAAGGAATTTCAGCCAGCAAGCACTGGTGTTTCCCCCTCCGTCCCACCCACCCTGGAAAAAGAAGACATTGGTGGCAGTGGATGGCATAGTCCTCACTCACCGGCTCATATTATTTTTGAAACTGAGCTCCTCTGTGGTGTGTCCTCCCTCCTCCGCTTCCGGCACCCGAATAGTGGTTCAAAGCGCGACACTCGGGCCCTGCCCCCAGCTGGAGAGGAGGGAGGACACCACGGAGGAGCTCTTCCCTGTTTCAAATGATATGAGCCGGTGAGAGAGATAATCCAGAGGGGGCAGGGAGAGAGTGAAAGGGGGATCAGTGGTGGGGTGGGGAGGGGGGATTGAACCAGAGTAAATAAAGGGTTTGGGACAGGGAAGGAGTGAACTGGAGAAAGTGATGGTTTGGGGGTAGAGAACTGGGGAAAGTGAGGGGTTCAGGAGGGAGGGAAAATAGCAGGATGAGTGGGAAGACAGGCCTCTCTACACCCCCCCCACCAGCATCCTACCTCTTTCCCCCCTCCACCTCTTCTCCCTTCAGCCTCTCCCCTCAGCACCAGTCTCTCTCCACCCTTGCTCCCTTTGGCCTCCCTTATTACTCCTCCTCTCCCTTTGGCCTCCCTTCTCCATCTCCTCCTCCCTTTCAGCCCTCTTCCTTCTCTTTGCCCCTGCTCCACACACCCTCCTCTTGCTTTTTTATTCTCCCCTCCTGCCCCTCCTCCCTCCCTATCTTTACCCCCAGAGAAGGAAAACAGCAAAGGTATGGCAGAACCAAGGTGGTACCATATCAATTAGGACTGCAGAGCTTTTGTTGCTTTTCTTGGAGGCAGGCCTCTCTTCCTAGCACCCAGACCTCTCTTCTTCCTCTCCTGCCTCCCCTGCAGCCCCTCCTCTTCTTCTTTAGCATCCCCCACCTCTGTCCCAGCCTCTTTTCTATTTCAGCATCTCTCTGACCTCTCTCCCTATCCCCACTGCTTGCTTTCTTCCCATCTCCATCTTCTCTCCTCCTCAGCACCATATAAAGTCTCCATCTCCCCTTCTTCCCTTTCCTCCCTCACATCCCTTTTCCCCATCATTCCCTCGTGTTCCTGCCCCTTGTCCCATCCTCCCTTCTATCCCTTCAGCTTCCCTCCTCTCTTCTCCCTGCTCCCACTCCTCTCCTCCTGTCATTCTCTCTACTTCCCTGCCCCCCAGTCCTAGCCACCTCCCACAAAAAAGAAAAAAAACAAAACAAAAAAAAAGGCTCAGTGGTGGGGAGTGTTGTTTAACATACAGCCCTCACTTTCGGTAACTTATGATCTTATCTCATGCAGTACAGAATAGTCACTTAGTACTGACATTTCTATTAGTAATGCTGACTTTTTTCATGTTCTCTTTTACCACTATGTTTTTTTTAGCATCAAGCAATTATTTTACCTGGGAATGAGTATCATTTATGTGAAGAATGTGCGTAAGACTTAATGACAAACTGTAAATGTAATGTAAAAAAATTAGAAGTGGAAATGTGGGCAGAGCTTGGGGTGGAGTTGGGGGAGTTCTACTGCCCCCTGGACATACCACCAAGACAGAAAACCACAAACAGACACAGATACAGGCAGACAGACCACATTACATACAGAAACACAGACCGAAGCACACCAGACAAACACAGAGACACTCATCACAGAGCTAAGGACTAGAAAAGGTTTCAAAAACTTAGGTGCCAACCAAAATTATTTAGAGCTGAGAAACTCCATCCCACCTTGCCCAACTCTTTTATTTATTTGTTTGTTTGTTATTTGCGTTTCTACTGTTTTCACTAATTATCCCATATTTTTTGTATTTCTCTTAGGGGGTCATTTATCAAAGTGCTATATGGCGTTTTCGCATGTGAAAAACCCCTTTAATGCATGTGAAACACCATAATGCATGGTGCGATGCAAATTAGAAAAAGGGGAGGGGTTTGGGGCGGGATTTCTGGCCAAGTGGCTGCCTTGATGCTACCCAGGTAGAGAGTCTATCAAGCTAGGTTGAGAGAAACATTGCACAAATCTCATTTTTGTGTGAGTTTCCTCACTCCGAAGGACATCAAATCTTCACAAGAGTGTACTGTTCTGTTCATATATCGCACTCTGCATGTCAAAGCGGCCCCTAACCCCTACACTAATAGCTAAACCTCACCTCGAGTAACTAGGTGGGCCTCATATAGAGGTATAAATACCTACCTAGTAGAAGAGCCTTATAGCTCTCTCTCTCATCCATTTTGCTTTCTCATGTTTTGATTTACATATTTTAAATATTTTTACACACATTTTTTGCCTTTATTCTTTTGTCCCTACCGCAATCTCTCTGGCCCGTTTGATGATAGGGACACAGCGGCAGTAGGAACTCCACCACCTGAGCTGAGGCCCAAGCATAGCAGCTTTTCCTTGACTATTGCTCTCGTGTCCAGGTCTGACACAGAGCAAGCAGCTCCCATCCCAGCCCCGCCACAGAAGAAGCAGCTCCTCTCTCTTGCCCAGCAAAAGAGGTGCATAACTAAGCTAGGTCATGCTTTCAATGAGGTCAATCTCTTCTAGCACTTCCTTCCCTCCTGAGCTTGCAGTGCTTTCACGACAGCAAGATTCATCAGCATAGCATTATTTGTCTTCCCTGATTGGGCTACCTGTATGCCTCCCCCCTTCAGGACTGTTCAAGCACCCCCCTAGCGGGGCCCATCCCCTCAGTTTGCTCATTCCTGCCCTAGACTGCCCCTGATTATTCCACACTATAGCCAGTAAAATATATGTGCTGTACTACAAATACGTGCATACTTTCAAGGTTTATAAAACAGTATATATACTCATGTATTCTACTTGTGTGCATATATGCTATTTTTACATGCAAAACCCTATGAAAATTCACTCCTCAAATAATAGCAATATGAAGTCTACTTGATTCCTTCTCTGAGATAAAGTTTAGAATAGAAGGGCACTGCTACAAAACTCTAATAAATTAATTTCATACTCTGCTTCAACAAGTACACGTGCTATATTTTAGTTGATTGATAAGAAAATATAAATAGAATAAGCTCTGAATTATAGCTCAGCTTCAAAGGAGAATCTATGCTGAAAAAAATGCTGAGCTTATCATTTCAGAATTGAGGGACTTGGAAGGATGAAGGAAATTCTCATTATGTTGTGGGGTCTTTCACATCTAGGTCAACTGTTGCGCTCGGAGGTGGACCCTTGTCCTGGAGCAGTGGAGAACGGCTCCGTGGTAGGGACCAGGAAGCACCCGCCTCCAGGGGAGGAGCACAGAAGGAGACAGAGGCTAGGATGAACTACACCACTGGAAGCCCGCGGTCCCCCCAGGTGGAACCAGTAGGGTCCGGGCCGCTTGGACTTAGGTGGGCCTCACAGGGTCTCCCGGAGAGGTAGTAGAGGGCGTGCCCATGAGCAGCAAAGGACATGGTCAGACACTAGGCAATAGGTCTGGAGGAGCAAGGAAGGCCAGTACAGCGTAGGCGATAACGAGGCAAGGGACAAAGCTGGAACAGTAGGAGGCTGGAACAAGGCTGGAACAAGACTGGAACAAGACTGTGAACGTGGAGGCAAACTAGTACACTTACAGTGCCGCCCCAATTGCCAAGGCAAGGAAGTGCAAGCAGGGACTTCTTTATATCGTACGTTCAATCAGGGAGCGAGCGGCGGAGGGACCCTGGCCCTACAAGAGGCCAGGTGGTCCACGTGTGCGTGCGTAGGGGCGTGGCCAATGCCACTGGGGGCGCCGAACTCCGGCGTGAGGCCTAGTGTGCAGTGGAAGGCCTGACGACCGCCGTTGCGGGATGCCGAGGCCTGGAGTAGCTCGCAGCTGCTGCTGAGGAGGCCGACCCGTGACCTGCAGAGGAGCTAGCGAGGTGAGCAGGCCCGTGAGTGGGCCAGGCGCAGACAAGGCGCGCAACAGTACCCCCTTCTAGGCCTCTCTCTACGCGGCCATGGCTTTTCAGGATAGGTCCTGTGGAAAGTCCTGAGGAGCTTTTTAACAAAAACGTTGTGGGATGGATCCCATGAGTTCTCCTCGGCCCCATAACCCTCCCAGGCTAAGATGTATTCCCATCTGCCTTGACACCGATGGAAGTCGAGGACCTCTCTTACCTGGAGTGATGAATCTAGTTTGGTAGAGATCCGCGGAGGTGAAGGATCTCTTCAAGAGGGCCAGGAGAGGACCAAAGGCTTCAACAAAAGAAGGGAATGTGTTGTGGATGCCCATGGCATGAGGTAGCTGAAGTTGATAAGACACTGCTCCCACTCTTCAGAGCACTGGAAATGGGCCGATGTACTTGGGAGCCAGGCGATGAGAAGGGAGTCTCAACCTTATGTGTTGGATGCTCGCGGCTGCCGCTGGGGAGGCCAACCCGTAACCTGCAGAGGAGCTAGTGAGGTGAGCAGGGTCATGCGCGGGCCATGCGCGGATGGGGCGCGTATCATCAACTGTTCAAATCTGGCTCATATTAGTAAAAATTTAAAAATAGAGTTTATGTGGAATGAATTGGTGGTCTTAGTTCAGGTCCTAGTAGACAGGTTTTCACATGAATAAAGCTATCATCACAATTTTTGGCACTTTTTTTTTTAAATCAGTTATCAGAAGAAAGCTCAAAGATAGTATCTCCTCTTCAAGGGTTTCTATGCCACTTCTGTTCTTTCTGTGACCTTTTTATTGGGGGCAGAAGGCTGATTTATCAATTTGCTTCCAATAGACTCACAACAAAATCCCAACAAATCAGCTATAGGAGGGAAGTACTTGGATGGACCTCACTGCTTCAGACTTCAAAACTAAGGAGATGCAGACAAACATTTTTTTCCTTTCATTTGTGTTTGCCATTTAATTTTTTAATTCTTTCTTTTCTAGGACTTTTTTTTTTTTCATTTTGTTTCAGTTCTTTCTATGTGCTGTTTTTCAGTAGCATGCACTAAAATATTTTTGTCTGCCATATTCGCAGGTGCACACTAAAAGCTGTTTGACAGCCCCACCCTGCACTGACCCAACCCATGCCTTAAACTTTGAAAAAGCTCCCTCTCCTCCAGGCTTGCCCATCGTCCATCCCTCCGACCCCTTCAGTGCCCCCTTAATCTTTCCTGACCTCTGCACTCAAAACGGGGCAGGACTGATCCCTAGTCACTCCTGCCTTGCCAGCACCAATATTCCAAAATGGTTGGTGCCATTGGAATGCGACACCAGTGGGGCAGGAACGACCGGGGATTACTTCTTCCCCCTTTTAATCCAGGAATCAGGGGACGATCTAGAAGGCGAATGAGGGGCTGGAAGCGATGGTGGGCAAGAATAAGGGGGCTTTTGTTAAAAGTTTAAAGTTCCTATTTCATTTATTATTTATTTATTTATTTAACAGTTTTATATACCGACCTTCATAGTAAATAACCATATCGGATCGGTTTACATTTAACAAGGGGTATAACTGGAGTATCAATTCAAGTGAACGAAGATAACCATAGGTGGGAATAAGTCAAAGTTACAATCAACAGGGGAGGAGAACTTGGAAGCTTGCAACAAGCAAGGCAGGAAGAAATTATAACGTATTACAATGTATTACCAAAGAGCGTACGGGTTAAAGCTTAAAAGGTGCTTTAACCTGGAAGTTTAACCTAGAAGTTTCAGAGTCCATTGTTCATGAGTATAAATGCCAGGCTGGGTTAGATTGGACAACTAGTGAAAGACTGGTGGATCGGCGAAGGCTTGGTGAAAGAGCCAGGTTTTAAGTCTTTTTCTGAAAGTTAAAAGGCATGGCTCTAATCTGAGATTTGATGGGATGCTATTCCAGATAGATGGGCCTGCTATCGAAAAAGCTCTGTCTTTGGTCGTAGAGAGGCGTGAGGCTTTAGTGGGGGGATATTTCAGAGTGCCTTTGTGAATATCTCTAGTAGGTCTGTTAGAGGAGTGGAGTTTGAATGGGATTTCCAGGTCGAGTTGAAGTTGATGATGGATGGTTTTGTGGATTAAGGTGATTGATTTGTATAGAATCCTGAAATTCAATGGTAGCCAATGTAAGTTCTTGAGGATGGGTGAGATGTGTTCGCCGCGGCTTGTACTGGTCAACAATCTCGCTACCGCATTTTGTATCATCTGCAGTGGTTTGGTCGTGGATTTGGGGAGGCCTAGGAAAAGGGCACTACAGTAGTCTATTTTGGCGAATAGAAGTGCTTGGAGAACTGTCCTGAAGTCGTGGAAGAATAAGAGTGGTTTCAGTCGTTTTAGAACCTGAAGTCTGTAGAAGCAGTCTTTGGAGGTTGTATTGACCATTTTCTTTAGGTTTAATCGATTGTCTAGCATTGCCCCAAGGTCTCTAACCTGCTTACAGGCAATGAGAGAATTGAGTGGTGATGGAGGGGAGATATTGTTTTCGTTAGAGGAGATGTGGAGAAGTTCTGTCTTTGAGGCGTTGAGTACCAAGTTTAGGCTGTTGAGTAGGTTAGTGATGGATAGAAGGCATTTATTCCAATGGGTGAGCGCTTTTGAGATTGATTCAGTTATGGGGATTAGAATCTGCATGTCATCTGCGTACAGATAATGAATTAGGTTTAGGTCTGTTAACAGTTGGCAGAGGGGGAGGAGGTATATGTTAAAGAGGGTTGGAGATAAGGAGGATCCTTGTGGTACACCAAGGGTTGATTTTGTTAAGGGTGACTCTTTATTGTTAATTTTGACTTTAAAAGTCCTATTGCTGAGGAAGGACTTGAATCAGTTGTGGGCAGATCCGGAGATGCCGATATCTGCTAGGTGATCCAGCAGGATGGTATGGTTGACGGTGTCGAATGCCGCCGAGATGTCTAACAGAACTAGTAAAAAGGAGTGTCCTTTGTCTAACCCCATGATTATATGGTCTGTAAGTGAAATGAGGAGGGTTTCCGTGTTGCGTGATTTGCGGAAACCATATTGCGATGGGTATAGGATCTTGTGGTCTTCTAGGTATTCAGAAAGCTGGGAGTTTACCAGTTTCTCCGTTAGTTTGGCAAGAAATGGGAGGTTAGAAATGGGTCTGAAATTAGCTGGTACATTTGGGTCTAAATTGTGTTTCTTGAGGAGGGGCTTGAGTGAGGAGGTTTTTAGGTTGTCTGGGTAGCTTCCTTGAGTTAGAAGGCTGTTTATGATGCTGGTCAGAGGTCCTGAGATCGTGTTTGGGATGAGCAGCAGGAGTCTCGATGGGATATTATCAGCCGGATGGCTAGATGGTTTCTGGCTTTTTAGAAGGGATTCTAAAATGAAGTCAAATCTTTAATCAAAATCGGATTATCAATCAAACTATTGATTATGCCATGAATTTTTGGATCCTTCAGACCCAGGTAGTAGATCCCAATATTGCACATAATTATATCTTTAATCCAACAAGCTAGTTTATTTTACTGCTTTTGTCTGTTGGGGAGAAGTGAAGAAACTCCATAAAATATGACCAAGAACATTTTAGTTATACAGTATCAGGACAGATGTTATTCATTTTAAATGGAAGCATATCCAAATCACTAGCTGAAGGTTCAATCAGATGAGATTTTTCTCTCAAGAAATTCTGCTCCCTTTTCATGCAGAAAGCAATTATTAATTTATTAGGGATGTGATTTAGTTTGAAACAAATGGGTAAAATGCAATGAATGAGACCATTTTCATTTCATTCATAGAACCCCAAAACAAATGTAGGGTGCCCATGAATTAAACAAAAATGTTAGTTTATTTGTTTGTTTCCCATTCAAGTCTATGGCTCATTGAAAAGCATTGCAGTGAAACTAGTAAGAATAGCAATCAAGAAATTCCTGAATAAAGTATAGCCTTGATGGAGCTGAGTCAGAAGAAGAGGGCAAGTAGACAGGGTGGAGGACCAATCAAGGCGAAGCTGTCCTGCTCCTGATAATACACCTCAGGGTTCTTGCTACCACTCAGCCTTACTGCTATACCCAAGACTCTACACATTAATGGCCGAATTTTAAATCGGCCTCGTGCGTAAAAAACGGGGGTTATGTGTGGGGCCTGGCCTGGCGCGCATGTTATAAAATCGACGTGTCCATGTGTGCTCGCCGGGAAGTGCGCGTACCTTTTTAAAATCTACCCCTAAGGGTCTTGATGCTACTCAACCTTGCTGCTGTACCCCTTATCCTACACTTGGGGATCCTGCTGCCACTCTGCCTTGCTGCCCTGCTCCAGATGCTACACCTTGGGAATCTTGCTGCAATTCTACCTTTTTGCCATCTATGGCCCTGATGCTATACCTTGGGAATCTTGCTACCACTCTTCCTTACTGCTATATCATTTATGTTACACTTTTGGAGTCTTGTTGCTACTCTGCTTGGCTGATTTACCTCAGGCTTTACACCTTTGGGTGATTTCTACTACTCTGCACTTGTTGATCTACCACAGACTCTACACCTTGGGGTTTTCTCGCCACTCTGGGTGACTACTTTGCACCTCTCCTGGTGCTTTGGGATTTTCATGCCATTCTGTGTGCTGCTTTGTCCCTCAGTCAATGCCTGGGTTTATTTCTGTACGTTTGCTGCTTTATACCTCTTCATGGTGCTTTAGGGTATTTATGCCACTCTTGATGCTACTTTGCCCCTTTCATGCTGCCTTTGGGGGTTCATTTCACTGTTATCAATGCATTTTTTTGAAGCCTTGGGGTGCTCGTCACCATCTTCCTGCTGCTTTGCACCTCTAACCGTATCTTGGAGATCTCCTGCCGCTGCTGGAATCCTTTTACTCCTATGCAGTGCCTCGGGTTACTCATACCACTTTTGATGCCACTTTGCCAGACATGGTGCTTGGAGTTCTCTCACCCCTTCTGATGTTGTCTAACCAGAAGTTTCATTAGAATTAATTAGAAGCTCAAAATAGGCTGCATTGTTTTCCCCATAGACTTTAATGGAAAAATAAATGAAACAAAAAATGTTTTCATTTGAAATTAAAGAAACAAATGAAGGTGACCTACAAAGCAAATGAACAAACCAAAATTAAAATTTTGCTTCTGCACATCTGTCTAATTTATGTTTGTAACAATAAGAATCACTGAATTCTTGTGCAAGAGATCACATTAACTGCAGATTTGAATGTATTTATTTCAGATTGAGAGCAATTGTGTTACTGTCAAGTGCGAACAATAATTCAAAATAAAGGTTAACAATGTCTGGTCAAATCTATTCATTGGACTAAACTAATATATTTCTTGACTAGTTTTCAGGACCTAAAAATCCCTTCCTCATGAAAGCTAGTCACAAGGTATTAAGGTAGTCCAATAAAAAGATATCACTTTACATATTTTCTTTGTTTATTGACCTTTATTTCAATGTGCATTCAAATGGACTAAAATGGGAACCACACTACTGTGCCAAGCATTAGGAAAGCTGTCTTTTCCATCATTAGTACTCAGATGTTGAAATTAGTTGAACATTGGTTATGCTGAATTTTCTATACAAAATTGGTCTTAACTTTTCCCTATCTGTAAGGTTTTAAATGTTTCCTGTTTACTACTTTAGAACATCCCAGCATTTTATTATATAGCAGTCCTAAACATTTTACTATAATACTTTCTAGCTTTTTAGAAAAATAAACACATATTTATTAGGCACATGGTAACACACATAATTAGTATGAATTAGCACAAGTCTAAAACTCATGACCACTAGTGCCAGGACTAAGTTTGATGACTGGCCCCACTGCTCACAAGTTTTAAACATATGTTTTCTAAATTTTTTAGAAAAATGAAATGGAATGGATCTAAGTTCAACAACCCTCTCTCTATTTCCTTTTCCCTAAATCCTTGATATAAAAAGCTTAGGGGCGGATTTTCAGAGCCCTGCTCGCGTAAATCCGCCCAAAACCGGGCGGATTTACGCGAGCAGGGCCCTGCGTGCCGGGAAGCCTATTTTACATAGGCCTCCCGGCGCGCGCAGAGCCCCGGGACTCGCGTAAGTCCCGGGGTTCTCGGAGGGGGGCGTGTCGGGGGGCGGGCCCGGTCATCGCGGCGTTCCGGGGGCGTGTCGGCAGCGTTTTGGGGGCTGGTACGGGGGCGTGGCTACGGCCCGGGGGCGTGGCCGCGCCCTCCGTACCCGCCCCCAGGTCGCGGCCCGGCGCGCAGCAGGCCCGCTGGCGCGCGGGGATTTACGTCTCCCTCCGGGAGGCGTAAATCCCCGACAAAGGTAAGGGGGGGGTGTAGACAGGGCCGGGTGGGTGGGTTAGGTAGGGAAGGGAGGGTAAGGTGAGGGGAGGGCAAAGGAAAGTTCCCTCCGAGGCCACTCCGATTTCGGAGCGGCCTTGGAGGGAACGGGGGGAGGCAGCGCGGCTCGGCGCGCGCAGGCTATACAAAATTGATAGCCTTGCGCGCGCCGATCCAGGATTTTAGTGGATACGCGCGGCTCTGCGCGTATCTACTAAAATCCAGCGTACTTTTGCTTGAGTCTGATGCGCAAGCAAAAGTAGGCTGATCGCGCTTCTTTTAAAATCTACCCCTTAATGTTTTATAATAAGGGAATATAAAATAGTTATATTCACTATAAATGTGATTAATATAAATCATTATTAAATATGCTTTATATTTATGCAGTGCATAAGTGGAGATTAATTGTATTCTTTCTATTTGATGTGCACATTTTAATCAATTTTATTTTTCTTGCTGTATTAATTCTCCCTGGTCTTTCACTCCTATTAACCATCAGAACGAGATTTATAATTAATACTTGTGCTGCTCTCCTTCATTATTTTCTTGACAACTCTTAATTTCAGTAATTATTTCACTGTGCACGAAAGAGAAATCTCAGTTGTTAAAATGTCCTGCGTCCTCTTGCTTTCATCCTCAGGTCAGGATCATATGATCATGTGTTCTCCTCCATCATATACCCAAGTAGTGCCTCCATCAGCTATTAAAAGCATCCCGCTTATTGCATGAACAACAAGCCTAAAAAATAACTGAAACATAACAGAAAAGACAATTTAAAAACTCCCAAATGGAACTAAAATTTCCTAAAACCAGCTGCCCTGCATCTCTTCTATTCATCAAAAACTGCCATTTTCTTTTAATTAATCCTACCCCACTTATTCTTTCCTATCATAGGCTGTGCATGTCTTAATTTCTTAGACAGAACTAGGACTGATATTCCATACCTACTCATACCAGCCATGAAAAAAGGTGGTTAACAACAGCTTCTATAACCAGAGTTTTCCTCTAAATATTTCCAATCCCCAAACAGCAGAAGGCCCCTGAGTTCCCGTGCCTTGAGGGGACTGGCTACAGCAGCTGTGGGAAAGACAGGAGCAGGCCACAGGTAAGTACACAAATCAGATCTGGGTGTTTTCACTATCACGCACCTATGTGCAGCATGCAGAAGATAGCCAGACCTGACCATCCAGGTATCCCATCTCTGTGCAAGACTGTGTCTCCAAGTTTCACTCCAGGTGCCTCATTGAATCTCACTCCTAATGTCCCAAGGCAAAAGAGGAGGTGACTCTATTGGAGGGGGGGGGGGACGATGACAATTAAAAGCAGTGCTGTTTGTGTGCTATGTGGTGCCTCCTGGTGTGGTAAGGTTGGGGCATCTGAAAGAGGATGCGGTCTGGCTTCTGCAGGGGTTCATGACTAAGGGCTGGCTGGTGGCGGTGTATATGGTGCATATCTGCGAGAAAAGAAAGATGGGTTAAGATAGCCCTCTGATTTGTCCAGATAACTAAAGTGGCCTTAAGTAGACCAAAAGTCCTCTCTATGACTTCTCTGGTCTGCCTATGGGCCTGGTTGGAGCACTCATCCGTTGTACTTTTGGGCATACTAGGTTATCATCAGCCAGGTTATTACATGTGGGGGAGAACACAAAGAAGAAGAGTGTTAGAGATGCAAAGATGGAGTGCACTGTCGCTGGGCTTTGGTGCAGCTTAAGTGGGCCTCCTTGCGCAGAGCCGTTACACCTCTTAGAAGATAAATAAATAAAAGAGTAATGGTTGGTTTTTATTTATATTCTGCCTTTCATGACCCTTCAAAGTGGAATATATTCAGCTACTGTAGGCATTTCTCTATCCCCCGAGGGCTTGCAATGTAAGTTTGTACCTGAAGCAAAAGAGGGTGAAGTGGCTTGCCCAAGGTCAGAAGGAGTATTAGTGGGATTAGAATCTTGGCTTCCCTGGTTCACCTCCTGCTGCTCTAACCACACCTTCCTGTCTGAGCATGCCACCAAAATGCCTGTGCACTCTTATCCCCTCCCACTTATGCTATTTATCGCTTTTCACCTTCCACTTACACTACTCCACTCTCACTATCAGTAAGACCCTCACCCACCACCACTACGCTCTCACCTACCACAATTACACCCTCTGCCACTGATTCACACTTATTCACGCATACTCTCCAAACACAAGCACGTACACACTGAGGCATGCAACACAGAAACCAGGAAAGCAAACGTACCCTGAGGAACACTCAATAACAAACAGAAAGACACACACACTGACAGACGCACAGGAAATGACAGAAACAGTACAAACAGATAATTACAAAAAGACACAATTATTCTACCCATAGCTCAACTCCAAATCCACTGCAACAACTCCCAACAATCTCCAATCTGCAGCACTAAAACCACTCCATATACCATGTCCCAAAAACCAAGTGAGGTTTAAATTCCATGGCTTGAAAAAACACGCATGAAAGCATCTGCGCATGTTTGATGATGAATGGATGAATAAAACCATAAGGTAAGTAAAATATTAAATACTTCTATCAAAATGGGAGAAATGGGAAAAAGGGCAATATCTGGAAAGCCATGTATACTAATGCTCATACAGGCCGATACAGTAAGGTGTGCTTGGCCGAGCGTACCATTTACCCTGCAATTGGCCGCGCATTTTCGATGCGCGTCTACTACCCCTTATACAATAATGGGTAGATGACCTACATGTGCGTGCACTACTGGGCGCGCGCACATGTACGCCCAATTATAAAACCGTGAGTCGGCGCGCGAAAGGGGGTGCACAATTATGCACCTTGTGCGCGCCGAGATGCGCTGCCTTTCCCCTTTCCCTCCCCCTAACCTAAGCTTCCCACCCTTTCCCCTAATCTTTCCCCCCTAGCCCTACTCTAAACCCCCCCCCCCCCCAAAATTATCTTACCTTTTGCGCCTGCCTCCAGGCAGGTGGAAGTTGCGGGCGCCTGCAGCTTGCCGGCACGTGATCCTCTGACACAGCGGCAATGGCCACTCTGTCGGAGGCCTCTGGCCCCGCCCCTGGACCGCCCCTTTAGTAAAGCCCCGGGGACTTACACACATCCTGGGGCTTTATGCCCGTTGCCGGGCCTTTTTAAAATAGGACCGGCAAGCGTAACCTTTTGAAAATCCGGCCCTAAGGGGTATAGCAAGTTGAAAACACGCATCCAACCCCCCCTCCTGAAAAATAATAGCACTCATCACATGCAAATGCATGTTGATGAGGCTATTAGTTAATCCCTGGGATACTGAAAGTAAAATGTGCGGCCAAGCCGCACATTTTACACTCAGACGTTAATGCCTGCCAAAGGGAAGGCATTAATTTCTGAGTAACCCAGTAAATTGTACACAAAATCAGAAAATTCTGCTTTTTTGTACACCCTCTGTCTTAATATCCTAGCGATATTAAGTCGGAGGAACCAAAGCTTAAAAAAAATAAATAAATAAATAAAAATCTGCCCGCCGGTCAGCGGTTAGAAAAACAGACACTCAATTTTACCGGTGTCCATTTTCCTAACCCATGGCTGTCAGCGGGTTCGAAAACCGATGCCGGTAAAATAGAGCATCAGTTGTCGGACCCGCTGACAGCCACCTCTACTGCTAATATGGAGGCGCTAGGGACGCATTATTGTCCCTAGCGCCTCCATATTAGCACATCACTTTTATTCAATCAGCCCTATGAAGGAGGAGATGTTACACCTATGAGGCCTGTGCATAAATATGGGATAGCCCGTATGACAGGGTGAATAGATCTTGCATAAAATGTAAAAAAATGCCCGTAGAAGAGTGACTGTTTTTCAGGCAATTAAGATAAGAGGTAAGAGGAGATGGATGAGAAGTATTCTAAAGGAAAGTAATGCTCAGAGAAGGAAAATTAAATTGAGGCCTAGAAATGAGTGTCATACCAATTTTATGACAGTTCCAAGTGTGTTAAATGAGTGTACCCTGGTAATCTTGCTTTTGTTAAGGTGAACATGTGAGGTATGTACTGAGTTTTTAAAGTCAGGCAAAGCATATTGAAAACATTGCTTATGATAATATCTGTTGATGAGTAAATGCATATTAAAAAAAACTCTTAATGAGTCCATTGTGTATAACTAGAACACTACAAGAGGTATCTCTAGTTTCTTTATGTTGTGCTTTCATAGGCTTAACCTGAACCTTTTTGCTCATCTTTGTCTTTTTAGTATATTCCTGGAAGCTGTATTTTTTTTCATCTAACATCATAGCTGATATTTCAGCATCTGGGGCTATCCCAGAGGAAAGCAGGTGTATAGTATAGTAAGAAATAAAACAATGTATATTGTACTGGATTTCCAGGTCTCTGGAGAATTGTAAATATCAGTTCAAATCTATTTCTCTCAAACTGTTGTCAGAAAACACCAGCTTGTGTGAAACCATAAAATAATTTACAAAAAAATAAATAAATAAAGTAGATACCACAAAAATTATATGAAACAGTTTGCCATAAGATGTTATAAATCTTTGCTAGGAAGGCATGGAGAGTACATTTCTTTATTCCTGGGCTCATTTGAGGTTTTTTGTTCCCAGACTTGTTAGAGTCATTAAAGATTATTTGTCAAACTACAGGGAAGATGACCAGCCAAGCTGGAAGTGTTAAAATAGATTTTCTGCTTCTAACGAAAAGAGACTAACTACTGGAATCACAAAGGAAAACACCAAAAAATATACAAAGCTAGTCAACTGTGTCAATAAAACTAATGCTCAAAACATTTCTCTATCACAGCTGGGGACTTATGATTGGTTTTATATGATATTATTTTATTTTTTGTGTATACCGGTACTTGTCTTTTTTAAATGGTTGTTCACTACCATGGGCAGATGTTTGTGTCTGATAAGCGGTATATAGAAAATAAATGAAATGGAATGGAATATAAATGAGAAACACTAACCTCCTGGAGAATTAGATCCTAAGAACATAAGAAGGATCATGCTAGGTCAGACCGATGGTCCATTGAGCCCGACGTCCTCTTTGCGACAGTGGCCAGACCAACTCATTTGAAAAGACTCAGCAGATTGTATTGAGGGGCGTCCATTTCCTTGTTGCTTACTAGCAGCAATAAGAGATGACAATGCCCAAGTCTTCCTGGCTAATCATAGTGAATGGACCTGTCTGCCAGAAATGTGCCCTATCCTTTTTATAAAACCCTGCTTAATTATTAGCCCTGACTACTTTCTCTGGCAGCAATGCATGATATACTGTACATGCAGACCTTACCACTATCGGTACTTTGAAAATTGTTCTTCCTTTGATTGGAATATGTTAATTTTGGGAATGTGCACCTCTTATATTTTTGTATTTTCTCAGTTTAGATGGAAATGTATTCAGGTTTCTCTTTCTTCTATGCTGTGTTGCTCAATAGTCTGGCTTCTCAGGGTTTCCATTTCAGTTTTTGCCTGTGTATTTCTGTTTCTTCTTTGTGGTCCCTCATTCTGTATTTGATAAGGGCAGGTCTATGTTTTGCATGCGTGATCAAGGTGAGGGCTTATGCTAGCTAACATGTACGTTTCTGTGTAGGGATCCGTAGCAGTTAAGTTTGTTCTCTTTTTCCAATAGGAGATGTATTGATTTTCAAGGGCCTATAGCAGGGGTAGGCATCTCCAGTCTAATACGCATGAGATAACATTTGTGTACAATGGAGACAGAACATGAAATATACTTCATGCATATTCTTTGTGGCTATTCTGAAAAAAACAGACTTTTTGTAGCACTCCAGGACAGAAGATGCCTACCCCTGGCCTAGAGTAATATTTGCAGTGCTGCCTTTCCATAGGTAGGACTGTGGATGTTTGAGTCCTGGGAGTTTGTGCTGTCACGTTATGGCAGGTTTGCTACATAAGTTTCGAGTGTATTTTTGTAGGGTTTTGAGTTCACAAAATTTCTGATAGTAGAGAGATTTTGTGGTGCTGTTACTGAGGTGAGACCAAATTTAAATATTTTTTTGTGTGGTGACTTGTAAGGGGAAATGTCCTAGTGCTCTGTATGTACTCTAGGCTTCACTCCCATATAAAAGATATGGTAGAAAGATGCTCTCAAATAATTTCAATGGTAATTTTACTGGGTGGTTGAACCCGGCCAGGGATTCATATTTTTAACATGAATAAAACATAGTTTTAAACTAAGTAAAATGTATTAATTGTATATATACAGTTTGATATTTACTGAAATTTATACATAAACAGTGACAGTTCCCATTTCACCTGGAGTCAAATGGAGCTGACAGGGCAGAAGCTGTTTCTCATTTGGATGAAAGTCCAGTCCAGAGGAGAATGCCGCTTATCTGCAGTCACCACAATCAGCTTTGTAGTGATAAGATCTCTGCATACATAACATCTGCACTCCGCACATCATTTTCTGCACTTGCGGTCCAGTTCGGGTTCAGGCTAAGTGGATCTGAGTGCCAGCATTGCCTCTTTGGTGTTCTTTAGATGCTGTGGCTCATCCATTCCCTTTCAGATCTATAAGCTACCATTCCAACCTTCTCAAAAACTGCCTCCACCTTCTCAAAGGTGTGTTGACATGTCAGGTGGGGGTGTTGGCTAGTCAAACAATGTAGCTTTGTATGGCAGCAATATCCAAGAGACTGAAAAAAGAATCATTGTCCACCTTTTTATTTTTCAATAGCATAGTCGTCAAGCAAACCAGGTGGTCCAAATTATCCACTCTCCTTTGCTTTGGTTTAAATCCATAATTACTGTATCTCTGGTTTCCTCTAGTCTCTCCCTACTGCTAGATCATGCTAGACAATAGAAATACTGCCTTAGATGTTTTAGGCACATATGAAACTAAAGTTTATATGTTCTGCTTCTGAAGTGTATTTATATGTTTCTTTATTACACTGCTATCTTGTGTCATCTTATGGTATTGCTTAGCACAGAGCCTCTGCAGATTGTTGAACTCTTTTTCCTGATTGGTTATTGTTTCAATGCTTCTAAGTTCCCTATTGGATCTATTCCTGTGTTTTCTCTCCTCTTCCTATTGGCCTCTTGACCAAAAATAACCTGGGACTGGCTCATTTCCTGTGGGGTTTTCAGTTGGAAAAAGGTTATTGGCAAACTAATGCGCAATCCACAATGCAAAAGTCCCTGTTCATTTGATTCGTGGGTTTGTGAAATGCATGGCGATCCCCCACAAATAAAACATATCATATTAGTTTCATTTTTTTGGTTCACGGTGATTTCTTAGCGGCCTTTTGAAATAGGAGAAGGCCATGTGGGAGTATCCATAGCAAAAACCAGCCCTTTCCTGTGAGTCATAAGTGACCTCACAGCCCTGTCATAGAGGGGTCAGACAGGTTGGCAAGGAGATGAGAATGCAACCTATCAGAGCTAAGCATTTTTCTAATACGGCCAATCGCCGCTCTCACTCAGTGCTCTGAGACGCTGTTCCTGATGACGTTGTACTATTTATACTTTAAGCATGTGGCACACCATGCTCTTTCTTTTCAGGGGTTGTCCGGGGAGGTGGCTTTACTCAGGGCTAGTCTCAGTGTCTCAAATCTGTATTCAATTTAATTGCTGTAAATAAGCAATAATGTTTAACCTATGTTAATTAAGTCACTCTTATAATTACCTCCTCTGCAAGTACGGTTACGCTCCTATACTTTCTCAGCTGCTATCCCTTCCTCCTTTAACCTTCTCCCTTTCTCCCACCCCTTTTTCACTCCTGCTCCATCACCCGCTCCCTGTTTTTTGTAATTTTCCTCCTTTCTCAAGTTTATTGTAAATCGGCGTGATGTGCTCGCACGAACACCGGTATATTAAAAGCTGTTAAATAAATAAATAAATAAATTGCTAGCTACTTTGAAAGAATTTTCCATTGGAAAAGATATTTGTTCGTTTTTGCTGCAGTGCCAACCAGCCAGGCTTTTTTTGGCCGCACTATTTTTTATTGAACTCAGACTGAGACAAGTTGCTAGCAGTGGCATTTTTCAGCTTATCTTACCCCCCTGGGGTAGGTAGTTTCAGGCACAGGCAGGGTGTGGGTGAGAGATAGTGTGAGTTGGTATTTTCAAACAAGAAGCAGCATCACTAGGAATTGTGCTTGCTCAGACTTCCAGTCAAGTCTTTTCTCTGCTGTTTCATCTTTTTGTGCACAAAGAGCAGTCTCAGTTGTAGTGTACATCAAGGCACTGCATCATGCATATGTGGGCAGTTTTGCAGACTCACATATATTGGGACAGCAGTGCTCTTTTAAGCCAAATCACCAGTAGGCCTCTTTTGTAGTTACAAGTTTTGTGTGTGCACATACAGTGGTCTCAGTTGTAGTGTGCATCTGTGGGCAGTTTTCCAGACTCACATATATTGGGACAGAGGTGTTCATTCACCAATAAAGAAATAATTTTTAATTGAAATTCCTAGTAGGCAGTGACATTAAATCCTTGATGTCAGGGAAAGGTAGACATGGTCGAGTGATTGGAACTGGCAGAGGAGGCACTTCAAAAGGCAATGCCAGTATCCCATTAAAATTTAAAAGGGTGAGTCAACTGGGGTGAGATAATTAACTCACACCGATGGGACCAGTTGGAGCAACGTCTTCATGAGCTGTGGGACCCGGAAGCAGGAGATAAAATCTGCCTGCCCGGAATTATTCCTTGAGGTATAAGGGAGGAGATCGTGCTACCTGCCTGAAAGTTGTGAAATTCTTTTCTTGTTTGTCCAGAAATTAGCGGACAGTTTAAAAGAATATTATCTCATTAATAATCACCCGCCAACTTCAGTGAATTGTATATGGGAATGTTCTAAAACAGTAATTAGGGGACTCTGCATAGCAAAAGCAGTAGCTGACAAAAAGGAACGGGAAAGTAGCCGCCTCTATTATTAAAAGAAATTAATACGCTTTCAAAAAAAACACTACCAGACTCAGTCGGAGCAAATCTACAAGCAGCTAATGGAGGCTAGATTTAAATTGAATACTTTAAATGATAATCAGATTGCTCACCATCTAGAGAAGACTAAGCAAACTTACTTCGAGGGAAGTGACAAAGCCGGCAAATTGTTGGTGCGCCAGCTAAAGGCATGCATATCTCATAGTATAGTCACAAAAATAATACTCCAATGATATAAACACTACGATCCTACAAAAATCAGACAATGCTTCATGGATTTTTATGCCTCCCTCTATAGTTCAAATGCAACAATTCATGATTCAGCTATCACAAATTATCTAGCTACTGTGGAGCTTCCCTTGTTATCCCAGGATCAGCAACAAGATTTAGACTGCCCCATCTCAGCTGAGGAAGTAAGATTGGTGATTAAGTCACTCAAAAATGGCAAATTGTCTGGTTTAGACGGTCTACCTGGGGAATATTATAAAGCACTCCCAGAGATTTTGACTACCCACTTAATGGAATTGTTTAACAATATCCGAGAGAGAGGAGGCTCCTTTTTGCCCAATCCAACACAGCTGGTATCAAGGTGTTGCCCAAGCTGGGCAGAGATCCCACTTTGTGTGGGTCATATAGGCTGATATCCCTCATCAATCAAGACCTAAAACTCCTGGCCAGAATATTAGTGCTATGATTGAACAAATATTTACTCTCCTTAGTACACTTGGATCAGGTGGGTTTCGTGTCTCAATGCATGGCAGCCAATAATGTGAGAAAAATTCTTGACCTGATATGGTGGGCAAAGAGAGAGAATATAACTGTGGCACTACTGTCTATAGATGCAGAGAAGGCCTTTGATATGGTCCACTGGCCTTTTCTGTTTCAAACCCTGATCAAAATGAATTTTGGCCCATTCTTTTTGCAATGGATTTTCCAGTTAAATAATCAACTGCAAGCTATGGTCAAGGTAAATGGGGGATAAGGGGATAGGTTTGCGATTGGCAGAGGCACCCGACAGGGTTGCCCACTCTCCCCATTACTATTTGCATTATTTTTGGAGCCTTTTGCAACCAGGATCCGGAAGTCATCCGCCATTTTGGGGATTCAATTGGGGAACCGCAACTTCAAATTGTCACTTTTAGCAGATGACATCATGTTCACTCTAGCCCACCCAACCCATTCTTTAACAGGGGTGCAATCAGAAATAACACTATTTAGTAGAGATGTGAATCGGAACTGAAATCCGAACCGATTCTGGTTCCGATTCACATCTCTACTATTTAGCAGCACGTCGGGGTTCAAGGGGAACTTGGAAAAATCTGAGTTACTGAGCATCAATCTGCCTAATAATGAAATTCAAAATATATCTAGGAAGTATCCCTTTCGGTGGGCCAAAAAATCATTAAAATACTTGGGAATACATTTCAATGCAAATTTGGAGGACCTTTATAATCTTAATTACCTTCCCTTATCGAGAGGTATATAAAGATCTAGATAAATGGCATAAGGGACCGTTAACGTTGATGGGGTGTATTGCGATCATTAAAATGAATGTCCTACCCCGGTATCTATACCTTTTTACTTCACTTCCCATAATTTTGCCGTCAGCCCTTCTCCGTAAAATGCAGAAGAAAATTGTTTATTTTATCTGGCGATGCAGACCACCTAGGGTGGCAAGACGTACCTTATATCAGGCCAAGATATGAGGAGGCTTGGGAGTGCCAGGTTTTCAGGCATATTATGTAGCCGCACAATTGAAAGCTGTAGTAGACATGGCAAGAGTACATACTGCCAAACAATGGGTCATTGCTATTCAATTTATGTTGGGTACAATGCCTTTTGGAGCACTTCCATGGCAGCCACGATAAACATGGACATGCATACTGGGCCGGATTTTAAAAGCCCTGCGCGCCGGTGCGCCTATTTTGCATAGGCCACCGGCACGCGCATAGCCCCAGGACGCGCGTAAGTCCCTGGGCTTCATAAAAGGGGCAGGAGGGGGCATGTCCAGCGGCATGTCCGGGGGTCAGGGGGCGGTTTGGGGTGGGACTGGGGGTGTGGTGCTGGCCCGGGGGCGTGGTCAAGGCCTCCGGACCAGCCCCCGGGTCGGGTGATGGCGCGCCAGCAGCGCGCTGGCGTGCACAGATTTACACCTGCTTTCGGCAGGCGTAAATCTGCCAACAAAGGTGAGGGGGTTTAGATAGGGCCGGGGGTGGTAGGTTAGGTAGGGGAAGGGAGGAGAAGGTGAGGGGAGGTGGAAGGAAAGTTCCCTCCGAGACCGCTCCGATTTCGGAGAGGCCTCGGAGGGAACAGGCAGCGCGCGCTGGGCTCGGCGCGCACAGGTTGCACAAATGTGCACCCCCTTGCACGCGCCGACCCGGATTTTATAAGATACGCGTGGCTACGCACGTATCTTATAAAATCCAGCGTACTTTTTAAAGATCTACCCCTTAGAGAATAGCCACTGCCATTAGCAATGGTAACATGGAATAGACTTAGTTTTTGGGTACTTGCCAGGTTCTTATGGCCTGGATTGGCCACTGTTGGAAACAGGATGCTGGGCTTGATGGACCTTGGTCTGACCCAGTATGGCTTTTTCTAGATTATAGGCACAAAAACACCAGGAAGGAGGAGGTTGGTTAATGATTATATTGAAAACACTACCGGATGTAGTGACATATAAATCTGTATGAAACATTCCTTCTCTTTCCTTAAAAAGATTTTTTTTTGTTAAACGCCATTTGAAATTAGTGTAAAACAAGATGATATTTATACACTCATGTGGGTGATTGAGAATATAAATATAGATAATGAAAAATTAAAAAAAAACACTGAGAAGAGGTGATAACAATCGTGTAATTGAGTTATAAAATATCAGAGCATTTCATATGTTTTCTTTCATTTCTCACAGTTGATTTCCTTTTTGAGTGACAAATCCCCTCAATCAACAGAATCTCTCCCCTTATTAGCTGGGAATGGTTCAGAATACCAGTCATGATCTGTACTAGCTATTTAATATCCCCCTGTTGCTAGTCTGTTTTTAATGCTAGGATCCTCCTTATTCAGGACTAAGAATGTAATGAGCCTTGAGAAATTTTTTCCATTTTCCTTTATATTAATGTTACTTTTATTGTGGACTTCACTGGCTCAATGTTTTCCTATTCAAGTTTAATGTTGATATATATATATGAAAATGAATAAAAAAAAGAATTAAAAAATAAATCTATCATTATTTGTTGTTGTTGCTGTCTGCTCCAAGGGAAATAGTGATGTGTTTTCCTGAGAATTGAACCAGAAACTGATCAATATATATGGAGGTGGCTGACTATCGTATTTCTGCTGTGACCCCTAGAGGTGACTGGAAGGTGCTGTGGCAATAAAGGCCAGGGCCATAGTGTCCTTGAGGTTGTTGCGTCCGTCGGTCGCAGATGGCTGCAACCGCTCTGCTTTACCTCTTTTTTCCTTTTCCTCCTCCTTGGGCAAGATGGCTGCCTCCGGTGCCAAGTGCCGAGGGCCTCGGCATCTCCAGCTTAGCATGGGCATTCCAGTCCACCATGCTCTTCCTGTGGCCTCCTAGGGCACGCGCCACACATCTCCTATGCTCAAATACACGTCATGGCAGGAACCTTGGGGGTGTCCCCACCACATGACGTCAATACCTCCGGGTATTTAAAGCCTCTGCTTCGCTACCACCTCTGAGTTAGCAAGGACTTTTGTTAAGCTACTCTGACCGCTCTAAGCTGCACGCTTAGATGCCGCTCTACACTTCAAGTGCCTTGCTCCTTCAGAAGTTCAAGACACCCGCTCCTCGGGGGTCTCTCACTTCCATCACCCTTTGGGGCCTCTACTAACTGAGACAACCACTCCTCGGGGTCTCTCTCTCCTTTTCTTTTCAGGATCTCTGGATTATCAGGTACTCGCTCCTCGAGGGCCTACCAGTCTATGTATCCTGTACCATGGACCTTGGTTCCCACCATCTCACTACCAGGAAGATGCCTACACTCCTGTGAGTACCTTTACGATCTGGTGCTCCAACTCCACCCACCAGGCTCGGCATTGCCCGCACCGTGGATTCCCATCTCTCTTGAACATCTGGGTTAGATTCTACATCTGAGACTGTTGAACGTATTGGCACCTCGCGGACCTCAGTACCTTACCTTCCTGCTTCATACCATCTATCTACAGCAGTGCAATAAAGCCATTCATTCCATGTCTGCTAGGGGTGTGAATCGTGTGATCAATCGTCTTAACGATCGATTTTGGCTGGGGGGGAGGGAAATCTTATGTCATGTTTTGTTTTTTTTTAAATCGTTAAAAATCGTAAATCGGGGGAGGGTGGGAAAACCAGCACACCAAAAAACCCTAAAACCCACCCCGAACCTTTAAAACAAATCCCCCACCCTCCCGAACCCCCCCAAAATGTTTTAAGTTCCCTGGGGTCCAGTGGGGGGGTCCCGACGCGATCTCCCTCTCTCTGGCCACGACTGCATTGAGAGAAATGGCGCCAGTGGCCCTTTGCCCTTATCATGTGACAGGGCAAAGGTAGCGCCGGCGCCATTTTGGTTCCAGGTTCCCGACGTCAAGCGTCCAGGAGATCACCCCCGGACCCCCGCTGGACCCCCAGGGACTTTTGGCCAGCTTGGGGGGCTTCCTGACCCCCACAAGACTTGCCAAAAGTCCAGCGGGGGTCCGGGAGTGACCTCCTGCACGCGGGCCGTATTGCCAATCTTCAAAATGGCGCCGGCGCTACCTTTGCCCTCACTATGTCATACGGAGGTGCTAGGAGCTCGCAAGCGACCCTAGCACCTCCTTGCTAATGCGACCCCCTAATTTAAATATTGCATGGCACCCCATGGTGGGCACCTGGGGGTGCATTAAGAAAGCAGGCGCTGACTGTTCACCGCCAACTTTCTGAGCCAAAATATTTCATCGGCCCCCAATGAGTGGCCTCTCTGAGTGGAGGATGCAGGTCATGCTCTAACTGCTGGAATAGATATAGTAAGGTTTCCAAGTTTTACCTGACTTTGCACATGACTTGCTCCTTTGACAGATCCAAAAACTATGCCCTGGTCCTATAATGGGCAGCTCCTGCTCCTCGTTCTCTCTCCCTCCTCAACCTCTGTGCCACAAGTATCCATAAGTTTATTATACTCATTTCGGACTTTATTTCCCCAGCCATTCACTTACCCCCCCCCCCCTTCCCCACCCCCCATCCCATCCCACCCCCGTGACACAAATTGACATCCCAGTTTGCCTCAGTGTCACTTATCTCCCACTATGCTCCAATATGCCCCAATGACACACACTCACCCTCCCACCTGCCCCCCACCCCACACACCACACACACACACACACACTCTGAAATGCTGTGCTATTCACTGACAGGTACAACCACAGAATACAAGCAAACCTTGTATCAGGCAGAAAGACAAATCCCTCCCAAATATTTGCAGGCAAACACATTTAGGTGCAAGGTCATTGATTTCCCTGTTACTCCCTGCACCATGCCCTCTTCCTCTCCTCCTAGTGTGTTGCAGTGCTCACTCACCAGCCAGCCCGTCAAACATCAATGACCAGGTCAAAAAAAAAACAAAGGAAGTTTGAAACCGGAGTGTTAATTAACTGGTGTAAAAATGTTTGCACATTCTTGATGATGTTCGCGCATATGCCTTTTATTAAGAAGCAACGTACAGCAAACTTACAAACCATGCTACGCTGCTCTCCTAAACACGCTCACTTTGTTCATGCGCATACATGGCCTATTTGGAAAATCTGAGATAAATACAAATGTCACGCATATGCACATAAATGCCATTTTATGCAAGAAAAACCTTTGAAAATATACTCATCTGAATTATGACATACATTTTCTGAAATTATTCATACTTTTTAAAGGGACTTTCGATATGAATCCATCCTCTACTCTCCCAATCTAGTATTTACTGTGAAACCCAGGCTAGAAAGAAATCCCAGAAAAATCGCTGTGATTATTTTGTGATCATTTTTGGATAATATTTTGGGCTCTTCCTTTAGTCTTTAGAAATAAATCAAATCAGCTCCGATCACTGTCAAGCTCCTGTCCCTGGTCCTGTTAATCAAATTCTGCTAGCCCATAACAGACAAATGTCAATTCCTGACTCTAGCCATTGCTGTAACCATTAGGGATGTGAATCGTGTCCTCGATCGTCTTAACGATCGATTTCGGCTGGGAGGGGGAGGGAATCGTATTGTTGCCGTTTGGGGGGGTAGGTAAAATATCGTGAAAAATCTGTGAAAATCGTTGAAAAATCTAAAAATCAAAAAATCGCAAAACCGGCACATTAAAACCCCCTAAAACCCACCCAGACCCTTTAAATTAAATCCCCCACCCTCCCGAACCCCCCCCAAATGACTTAAATAACCTGCGGGTCCAGCGGCGGTCCGGAACGCAGCGGTCCGGAACGGGCTCCTGCTCCTGAATCTTGTTGTCTTCAGCCGGCGCCATTTTCCAAAATGGCGCCGAAAAATGGCGGCGGCCATAGACAAACACGATTGGACAGCAGGAGGTCCTTCCGGACCCCCGCTGGACTTTTGGCAAGTCTCGTGGGGGTCAGGAGGCCCCCCACAAGCTGGCCAAAAGTTCCTGGAGGTCCAGCGGGGGTCAGGGAGCGATTTCCCGCCGCGAATGTTTTCGTACGGAAAATGGCGCCGGCAGGAGATCGACTGCAGGAGGTCGTTCAGCGAGGGTTCCGGCGCCGGCCATACGCGTATGGCCGGCGCCATTTTCTGTACGAAAACGATTCGCGGCGGGAAATCGCTCCCTGACCCCCGCTGGACCTCCAGGAACTTTTGGCCAGCTTGTGGGGGGCCTCCTGACCCCCACGAGACTTTCCAAAAGTCCAGCGGGGGTCCGGAAGGGCCTCCTGCCGTCCAATCGTGTTCGTCTATGGCCGCCGCCATTTTTCGGCGCCATTTTAAAATGGCGCCGGCTGAAGACAACAAGATTCAGGAGCAGGAGCCCGTTCCGGACCGCTGCCGTTCCGGACTGCCGCTGGACCCGCAGGTTATTTAAGTCATTGGGGGGGGTTCGGGAGGGTGGGGGATTTAATTTAAAGGGTCGGGGTGGGTTTTGGGGGGTTTTGTGTGCCGGCTCACGATTCTAACGATTTATAACGATAAATCGTTAGAATCTCTATTGTATTGTGTTCCATAACGGTTTTTAAGACGATATTAAAATTATCGGACGATAATTTTAATCGTCCTAAAACGATTCACATCCCTAGTAACCATCACTGTCAGGCTTCTATTACCAGCACCTACGTTTTCTAACAATATATAATGCATCTGCTTTCTAAAGGGAAAGAAAATCATTGTATCCTACACTGAAATGATCTTGTTTCTCTAGCATAATGTGTGACGCGGTTTTAATATAGATACATGCATGATTGCATCACTCAGTTGCACCACAGCACTGATTTCAGAAAAAAATATCAGCTGGTCAAAGAAAAGTACATCTAACTTTTGCATGCTTTCCAGCTGCTAGTAGTGAAAATGGGCGATCAAAATTTTTCATGAACTGCCTAGAACATGGGAAGTGCTTATATCATGGTACAGATTGATTTTTTAGTTAGCGTGATAGAGGCTGAACTGGGCACAGAGCTGAGGTCAACATTTTGTCCAGGCAGCAAAAAGCAATATTAAAAATTCTATTTTTCAGTTTTTAAATTTCAGTCTAACAGATAGTGACATTTTGTTTACAATACATAAAGTAAGAAAGTGAAAAAAGGAAAAGACAATAGACTTTACCTACTAGGGATGTGAATCGTTTTCCATATCGTCTTAACGATAGAAATCGTGTGGCAGGGCAAGAAAATCGTCTTAGGCACGATTTTTTAGTTAAAAAATCGTTAAAAATCGTTTTTTTCCGATTAGTGCGCACTAACTCGAGTTAGTGCGCACTAACGGGAGTTAGTGCGCACTAACTGGGAGTTAGTGCGCACTAACTGAAAATGATACAATTTGACACTTTTCAGGTCAGTTAAGGTCAGTTTAGGAATGAATATGTATTCCTATTGGCTGCCCTCTTATTTATTCATGTTACCAAGTTTCCTACTGACAGTATATGGGGGATGGGAAATGGAAACAGTTGGTAGCTTGACAAAACAAGTAATGTGATCAGTCAATGTGACTAGAACTTGTGCCCTAACCCTGATACCAGGGGTATTGTGATCTTCCTGCACACAGTGCCCTATCCCTATTAATACCAGGAGTGTTGTGATCTTCCTGCACACAGTGCCCTATCCCTAATACCAGGGGTGTTGTGATCTTCCTGCACACAGTGCCCTATTCCTGATACTGGGGGTGTTGTGATCTTCCTGCACACAGTGCCCTATTCCTGATACCGGGGGTGTTGTGATCTTCTTGCACATCCCGATATCAGGGATAGGGCACTGCATGCGGAAGATCACAACACTCCTGGTATTAATAGGGATAGGGCACTGCATGCAGGAAGATCACAACACTCCTGGTATTAATAGGGATAGGGCACTGCTGCAGGAAGATCACAACACCCCTGGTATCAGGGATAGGGCACTGTGTGCAGGAAGATCACAATACCCCGGAGGAGTGAGGGTCAGGCAGCTCCCCCCTGTCTGTGAAGCCAGCCTCTCACTAGTAATGCAGGGAGGGAGCTGTCTCAGACTTCACCATCCTCCCCCCCACCTTACCCACACACCATTCACTAGCTGGGACATGGGGGAAGTCAGGAGTGAGGGTCAGGCAGCTCCCCCTGTCTGTGAAGCCAGCCTCTCACTAGTAATGCAGGGAGGGAGCTGTCTCAGACTTCACCCCCCCCCCCCCCCTCACCCACACACCATTCACTAGCTGGGACATGGGGGAAGTCAGGAGTGAGGGTCAGGCAGCTCCCCCTGTCTGTGAAGCCAGCCTCTCACTAGTAATGCAGGGAGGGAGCTGTCTCAGACTTCACCATCCTCCCCCCCCCCCCTCACCCACACACCATTCACTAGCTGGGACATGGGGGAAGTCAGGAGTGAGGGTCAGGCAGCTCCCCCCTGTCTGTGAAGCCAGCCTCTCACTAGTAATGCAGGGAGGGAGCTGTCTCAGACTTCACCATCCTCCCCCCCCCCCCCCCACCCACCCACCATTCACTAGCTGGGACATGGGGGAAGTCAGGAGTGAGGGTCAGGCAGCTCCCCCCTGTCTGCGAAGCCAGCCTCTCACTAGTAATGCAGGGAGGGAGCTGTCTCAGACTTCACCATCCTCCCCCCCCCCCTCACCCACACACCATTCACTAGCTGGGACATGGGGGAAGTCAGGAGTGAGGGTCAGCAGCTCCCCCCTGTCTGTGAAGCCAGCCTCTCACTAGTAATGCAGGGAGGGAGCTGTCTCAGACTGGTATCAGGGTTAGGGCACTGTGTGCAGGAAGATCACAACACTCCTGGTATTAATAGGGATAGGGCACTGTAAGAGATGACTGTAGTAGATTGAATAAAGATCTGATGTTTCTGCTCTCCTCACACCAAACAAAAACAACACACAAGCAGAGAAGCCCTTCTTACAAAGCTGAGCTAGTGAGTTAAGTAGGAGGAAAAGTAAACATACTGGTGCCAGTGTGGCTACTTAAAAAATACACTTACCAACAATCAATTACATAAATTTGAACTGTGTACAGTTCCAGCCAGGACCACCTTTCTAAAATGCACAGTGATTGGCAAATTCAACATGCACTAGCATTTCAGGTGCCTGCTAACAAAAATAATAAACAAACAAGTTCTAGTCACGTGAGTGCTGATCATTACATTACTTTTTTTGTCAAGCTTCCAACTGTTTCCATTTCACATCCCCCCAACCATATTGGTAACATCAATAGATAAGAGCACAGCCAGCCAATAGGAATACATACATACATATTCATTCCTAAGTGACCTTTACTGACCTGGGAAGTGTGAACACTTTGTTTCATTTTCTGTTGGTGTTCGTTTTTTCCAGTTCCATTTCCCATCCCCCCAACCATCACCTCAGTGGTAACCTTGGTAATATCAATAGATAAGAGGGCAGCCAGCCAATAGGAACACATATTCATTCCTAACTGACCTTCAGTGACCTGGAAAGTGTTTATTTGTATCATTTTCAGTTAGTGCGCACTAAATCGAGTTAGTGCGCACTAACGGGGAGTTAGTGCGCACTAACTCGAGTTAGTGCGCACTAACACGATTTAACGATTTTTAACGATAAATCGTTAGAATTTCTATTGTATCGTGTTCTATAACGATTTAAGACGATATAAACATTATCGGACGATAATTTTAATCGTTGAAAAACGATTCACATCCCTATTACCTACCAGCCAAATTTAT
Source organism: Rhinatrema bivittatum (assembly GCF_901001135.1). Lineage (NCBI taxonomy): Eukaryota > Metazoa > Chordata > Amphibia > Gymnophiona > Rhinatrematidae > Rhinatrema > Rhinatrema bivittatum. The sequence continues at coordinate 462,129,559 of NC_042616.1, forward strand.
CTCTATGCAATCCGATCAGAATTACAACCTAAACCTATAAGGAATTAGAATTGTCACATAGTAGTTTCTGTTTCTGTATTGGATATCTACATTTTGGCAAAGAGTTTTGTTTTATGCTTTGACAGAGAAATAGTTTTCAACTGATTGTTGCATCCTTGCCTATTTCCTTTGCCTCCAGGATGAGCATTTCAATGAGTAAGTTTAAATTGATTTGGATGAATACTGGGAATAAGTAATTTTATACGCCACTGCTCCAGTAAAAGACACAAGTTATTGAGTTGGATATTTACTGTAATTGTTTTGGCTATTGAGTCTTTAGAGTCTACTATTTCAAGGCAATTACATTTACATGTGGAAAACTGTGTGAAAATACCATCTGATAAACAAAGTTTGACTTTTTTTCCATGTTTATTGCTATTCACAGAAAGAAAAAAAAAGCAACATAAAAATAAGCATTAAGCATTAGCCATGTAGAAGAGGGCGAAACAGCTCTGTGACCAAAATTGTGTCTCGGATGAGAGGGACAAGACCAAAAGCAAAAACAAAGATAAATAAAGACAAAAAAGAAACAATTTGGAAGTGAATGGATATCCTTGATGTAAAAAAGTAGTACTCATAATTTGTGCTCATCCCGTGCATTCTGGTACAAACATTAGTACATGAATATTGAAGATACGTAAAGTGGCTCAAAGTAGGGATGCGGATTCGTTTGCAACGAAATAGGAAGTAAAGACGATATTTCCTATTTCTTTGCATTTCGGGGGGTTGACAAAACGAAAGGAAAACCCATGAAATTTCATCTGGTTTTCCTATCATATTTTTTTTTTTGGGGTGGGGGGAGAAAGGTCACATTAAAAAAAAACAAAACAAACCCACCCCAACCCTTCAAATTTAATTAATTATAAACCCCCACTGTCCTGACCCCCCCAAGACTTGCCAAAAGTCCCTGGTAGTCCAGGGGGTCCAAGGAGTGATCTCCCCCTCTCGGTCCGTCGGCTGCCAGTAATCAAAATGGTGCCGGTGACCCTTTGCCCTTATGATGTGACAGGGGCTACTGGTGCCATTACACCTACCATGTGACAGGGGCTGACCAATGGCACCAGTAGCCCCTGTCTCATGTTAAGGGTAATGGGCCATCGGCGCCATTTTGATTACTGGCAGCTGACGGTCCGGGAGGGGGAGATCGCTCCTGGGACCCCCGCTGGACCACCAGGGACTTTCGGTAAGTCTTGGGGGGGGTTGGGAGTGTGGAGGATTATAGTTAAATAATTTGAAGGGTTGGGCTGTGGTTTTTTGTTTTTTCGGGTTTTTCCCGAAATAGCAAAGAAAAAAGATTTTGGGTTCAGGGAGTTGACCGAAATGGCCAACCCTGAACCTGAAAACGAAACGCCAACGAAAAAAAAATATGTGCACATCACTATCTCAAAGACTCAGACTGTGGATGGCAGAGCTGAAAATGAAGAAAAAAGAGGTTTTTATATAAACTTGCTAAAACCTCAGTGAGATTTCTGATTTCTGAATAAATATAACCAAATAAGTCTAGAATTGCAGGACAGCTTAAGAGGCTGTGTTATAATACTGGTCATCTGCAATTCCATGCCCAATAATAAGGGCTGCAAAATTTGTCCTTTTCCACCGACAGTCAGTTTTGTCCGAATTCCTGCGAGAGACCGGGGGCTGTGGGAGAAGTATGCAAAGAGCAATGCTTTAGTTCTCTTTAACCCCCTCCAACACCCCATCCCCACCCTCCTAGGAAGAGAACTGGTGGCAGTGGGGTGACAAAGTGCTTCCCCTCGGGTGCCCCTCCCCTTCTGACCCTATACGCAAGGAAATAGGAGGATGGCCTTGCAGCACCTCTGCTGCCAGGGCCTGAATGTCATGCTTTGAACTACATGGTTCAAAGCACGATTCAGGCCCCAGCAGGGAGGAGGAGGGCGTGGCATGAGCAGGGCATAAATTATTCCTGGTAACTTTGCACACAAAGGTGAATTTTCAAAGGGGTTCCATATATAAAATAGCATATATGTGTGTGTAAGTAGCATGAACATGCATATATGCTATTATTTTATTTTTATTTGAATTGAAAATATAAACCAAGAAATACTTCTTGTAAGAAAGGAACTGAAAGTATAGAAACCATAACATAAGAAAATAAATGTAGATTCATAAATCTTTCCAATTGTAAAGTTCTCCATTAGGTATACTATTTTACATATGTCAAAATTATGCATGCATTTTATGTTTCACACATACAGGGTCATTTTCAAAGCAAAAATGGAAATGTAACATACTATCAGCAATTTTCAAAAACCCATTTATCTAAGTTAAGTACACTTAAGGGTAGATTTTAAAAGCTGTGTGTGCGCGTCCATGTGCGGATAGATTATGTGGGTGATGACAGGCCTTCCTCCATTTCCTACCCCTCCCCCCCCGCCTAAACATCCTTCCTCTTCTCCTCTCCTCCACCCCCTTAACCTGTCCCAGAAACGTACAATGTTTTTTGTTTCACTACTTACTGCTTCCCTGGAGAGAAGTAGTTTGTGCGCGCCGACAGTCGTTTAATGACCATTGTCCCGCCCAGCCTCCGCCCCCGCCCCGCCTCAACCCTCCCCACCCAGACGCCCCCCCCCCCCCGGCACGCCCCCTTTTCAGGGTCCAGCAATTGTGCACGTATCGACACTTACGTGCATGGCCAGGCCCTTTTGAAAACGTGCGAGGTGCGCGCGTAAGGCCCAGCAACTCGCATAAGTGACGATATTTGCGCGCGTGGTCGATTTAAAATT